>NW_025304981.1:0-791 GCF_018294505.1 Triticum aestivum
CTCGTTAACTGTACAAGGCACACACGGTTCGATCGCATTCGTCCTACCAATCTAAGGCAACTGCCGTCAGAAGCTCATCTCGGTTTGTTGATCTGTTTCTGTCGTTTTTTCACATTTTTTTTCGTTTTTTTGGGTATTTTTATTTAATTTATTTTTATCCTTCCTAGTTTTTGATCTGTTTCTATTTAGTTTTTTTTCCATTTTTTAATACGTGATTTTTTTTCAAATTCGTTTTTACAAGTCCATGAATTTGTTCATCATCTTTGTGTGAATTTATTTTTCAGATTCACAACTTTTAATATTTTTTGTGAAAATTTTCAGACTCGCAAACATTTTGTGCAATTTTGCGAATCTTTTCAACTTATGAACCTTTGCAACATTAATGATATGTTTACCAAGTTTTATTTAATTTTCCAAAATTCATGAACAATTTCAGATTTACAATTTTCTTGAAATCTATTGAACTTTTCAACTTATGGTCATTAGTCAACCGATCGAACATACAGAAGATCAATTTTTTTTAGACACAGCAGAAGATCAACTAACTGAACGGTACCCCTTGCAAGAGCACAGCAAGGGTCACTTTTGTGGGCTGAGAGCATAATTGGTTCGACGCCAAAAATTGGCATGCCAAATTTTGGCAACTGCCAAATATTGGCTAGAGATTGGTTGCTTGCCAATTCTCGTTACCAATCTCACAAAAAGTTGCCAAATGTTGGAAACTTTTGGTTTTGCCAAATGATGGAAATGCCAAATGTTGGTAGCAAACCAATTATGCTCCGCCAAGTGGT
>NW_025304982.1:0-791 GCF_018294505.1 Triticum aestivum
CCAGCTCGGGACCCCCTATGAGAGATTCGCCTGAATCAAATCAGTGATAGGTGGCCCATACAGGTCCCCTCCGATAGCCGAAAGCGTCCGACGGGAATCAACCCAAGTGAGCACATCGGTTCTCGCGTGACTTCTAGGCCACAATGGATTTTCCTTATTTGAAGCATCATGCTTCTCGCTGACTCAGTTGACCACCTTAGCCAGGTCGAGATCCTCACTCCCGGTCAGATCATGAGATTTGGCAACTTGGAGTATACTGTGGATTCCTGTGGTGAGTTGAACCTCTCAAGTTGGGTGTCAAACCAGATCGAGGAACAAAAAGATAGGCCCTTCTCTGCGCCAATGTCGGATCGGGCCCAGAAGAAGGAGAAGAAACCTACACTAGATCCGGAGACGAACTCTGTGTTGAAGAACACGCTTGTGCCCCAGGCGCTAGACTTGGCCCCACAAACGTACCTCGGATCCACGTCAGAGTAGATCTCAGGTGAACTTCCTCTTGTCCTGACATTAGACTAGGCTCCGGAGGACTACAACAAAACTTCCTTATACGATATGTTAGATCGAATTCAGAGGCTTTCTATTTTCGACGAGAAACCATACATCTATGATCGGATCTGGAAGTCCGCGAGGAAGGTCGGAACTTTTGACTCACCCAACACCCACCTAGTAGCCAATATCGAGGACCTAACCGAGGGTCCTATAGAGCGGCTCCTAAGAATTCGACTATGCAGACGAGGACTCAGAAGAATCCTCGAGCAGCCAGCCAGACCCCAACGCACCCACGGTCAAGT
>NW_025304983.1:0-791 GCF_018294505.1 Triticum aestivum
CTTCGTCCCTTATGCTTGCCCCTCCCAGCTCCACTACACACACGATTGCACATTCCTTTGGCCGCTCCCGCTCAACTACGGAGACGAGTTTTACCACGGTTCAACTGCACCAGTGCCTATTTACCATGGTTTCGACCCCTTTCAGAACACGCTTGCCGCCGCTAGACGCGTGAATAATGAGCAGCGAGCTAAAACTTACCGCAAACGTGCAAAATAATAAAACGTGCTAAACATACGTCGCGCTCGTGCGTTTTGTTTTGCACGCGGTGCAAAAAAATTAAAAAGGGAATGCAACACGAGGACTTCCCAGGAGGTCACCCATCCTAGTACTACTCTCGCCCAAGCACGCTTAACTTCGGAGTTCTGATGCGATACGGTGCTTTAGTGCTGGTATGATCGCATCCGACATGTTGCCCCCGTCTTCGTCCCTTATGCTTGCCCCTCCCAGCTCCACTACACACACGATTGCACATTCCTTTGGCCGCTCCCGCTCAACTACGGAGACGAGTTTTACCACGGTTCAACTGCACCAGTGCCTATTTACCATGGTTTCGACCCCTTTCAGAACACGCTTGCCGCAGCTAGACGCGTGAATAATGAGCAGCGAGCTAAAACTTACCGTAAACGTGCAAAATAATAAAACGTGCTAAACATACGTCGCGCTCGTGCGTTTTGTTTTGCACGCGGTGCAAAAAAAATTAAAAAGGGAATGCAACACGAGGACTTCCCAGGAGGTCACCCATCCTAGTACTACTCTCGCCCAAGCACGCTTAACTTCGGAGTTCTGATGG
>NW_025304984.1:0-791 GCF_018294505.1 Triticum aestivum
GATTTGAATGGTGCATTTTGAGCACAGAAAAACTATGGAGTTCATATAAGTTCAAAAAAAGTGAAATCCCTTTGTAACAGACAAGGATCCGTATGAAACCCTGATACTTCGGAAGAGATTGTTCGTTTTGTACACGAAGTGCATCCAGTTTTTGCCGTAACCCTCTCTACTTTCTTGCAGATGCTATGTGGGTCAAATGATGATACCATGCCAACTTTCAACCTTTTCAGAGTTCATTTGAAATGCTTTTCAATTTCAGGGTCTTATAGCTCAAAATAATCAGTAAATGCATGAAAAATAACAAATGAAGTCAGAAAGGGTTGAAAATTGATGATGTGGCTTTGAATGGTGCATTTTGAGCACTGAAAAACTATGGAGTTCAAATAAGTTCTAAAAAATGAAATCCCTTTGTAACAGACGAGTTTCTATATGAAACACTGATACTTCGAAAGAGATTGTCCGTTTTGTACACGAAGTGTATCCAGTTTTTGACGTAACCCTCTCTACTTTCTTGCACCTGATATGTGGGTCAAATGATGATACCATGCCAACTTTCAACCTTTTCAGAGTTCATTTGAAATGCTTTTCAATTTGAGGGTCTTATAGCTCAAAATAACCAGTATATGCATAGAAAATAACAAATGAAGTCATAAAGGGTTGAAAATTTATGATGTGGCTTTGAATGGTGCATTTTGAGCACAGAAAAACTATGCAGTTCAAATAAGTTCAAAAAAAATGAAATCCCTTTGTTACAGACAAGTTTCCATATGAAACCCTGATACTTCGAAAGC
>NW_025304985.1:0-791 GCF_018294505.1 Triticum aestivum
GGATCCCAAAATTAAGTTGAAACGGGCTAGAATCGGCTCAAACTGATAGGCTTGACGACCAACGCTTAAGCACACGTTGGGATTCGACAACCATGGAAATCGCTTTGGGACCCCAAAATGGTAAGTAATAGTCCACGAAACGGGTCAAAATCGACAAAAACGCGATTGTTGATGACCGACACTTAAACGCAGCCCGGGGTTTGTCAATTGTGGAAATCACTACGGGACCCCAAAACAGTGAGTAATAGTACATGAAACGGGCCAGAGTCGGCCAAGACTGTGAGTGTTCATGACCGACACGTAAGCGCACCATGGGGTTCAACAACTATGGTAATCGCTTCGGACCCCAAAACGGTGAGTAATAGTCCACGAAACAGGTCAGAATTGGCCAAAACCGTGAGTGTTGACGACATACATGTAAATGCACCCCCGGGGATCGTCAATCGTGGAAATCCCTTTTGTACCCCAAAACGGTGAGTAATAGTCCATGAAACGGTCCAGAATCGACAAAAACCACGAGTGTTGATGACCGGCACGTAAACGCACTCCGGGCTTCGTAAATCGTGGAAATCACTCTAGGAGACCAAAACGATGAGTCATAGTGCACGAAACAGGCCAGAATCGGCCAAAAATGCGAATGTTGATGACCGACACGTAAGCATACCTTGGGGGTTCAACAACCATGGAATCGCTTCAGGACCCCAAAACGGTGAGTAATAGTCCACGAAATGGGTCAGAATCGACAAAAATCGCGAGTGTTGATGACCGACATGTAAACGCACCGCGGGGTT
>NW_025304986.1:0-791 GCF_018294505.1 Triticum aestivum
GGGTCCCGCGGCGATTTCCATAGTTGTTGAACCCCAATGTGCGCTTACGTGTCGGTCATCAACAGTCGCAGTTTTGGCCGATTCTGACCCGTTTCGTGGACTATTACTCACCGATTTGGGGTCCCACAGCTATTCCCATAGATGTTGAACCCCAAGGTGCGCTGACGTGTAGGTCATCAACACTCGCAGTTTTGGCCGATTCTGGCGTGTTTCGTGGACTATTAGTCACCGATTTGGGGTCCCGCAGCGATTCCCATAGTTGTAGAACCCCAAGGTGTGCTTACGTGTCGGTCATCGACACTCGCAGTTTTGACCAATTCCGGCCCGTTTCATGGACTATTACTCACCGTTTTGGGGTCCTGTAGTGATTTCCATAGTTGTTGAACCCCAAGGTGCGCTTACGTGTCGGTCATCAACACTCGCAGTTTTGGCCGATTCTGGCCCGTTTTGTGGACTATTACTCACCGTTTTGGGGCCCCGCAGCGATTTCCATAGTCGTTGAACCGCAAGGTGCGCTTACGTGTCGGTCATCAACACTCGCAGGTTTGGCCGATTCTGACCCATTTCGTGGACTATTACTCACCGATTTGGGGTCCCACGGCGATATCCGTAGTTGTTGAACCTCAAGGTGCGCTCACGTGTCGGTCATCAACACTCGCAGTTTTGGGGTCCCGCGGCGATTTCCATAGTTGTTGAACCCCAATGTGCGCTTACGTGTCGGTCATCAACAGTCGCAGTTTTGGCCGATTCTGACCCGTTTCGTGGACTATTACTCACCGATTTGGGGTCCC
>NW_025304987.1:0-791 GCF_018294505.1 Triticum aestivum
TGTCACATCCCTAGTCTGGTATGACCTAGACTAGCTGGTCATTTGTGCATCATGTTTAAATTTCATTTAAATTTGAAATGAGGATTGGTGGAACCCTCAGAATCATTTTTAAAATGACCCAAATAAAAATTTCTCCAAAAGGATCCAAGAAAATGCTCATGTTGCCCTCTGAAAATATTGGACAGAGATAAAAATCAAAACAATATTTTTAGGAGCTCATGGACATTTATTTTGGCCACCTGGATTAATTCGATAAATATTTGCATTGGAAATATATTTCTATATATATGAAATATGGTCCAAAAATTATGCCAATTATAAAAGAGCTCTGGAATAATACCATTAGCCCCTACAAAAATTGGCATAATAAAATTAAATGATTTAATATATTTATTAAATCAAAACAAATGTCAGAAAAATTAGAAAACAAAAATAAAAGAAGGAGGGGCTTACCTGGGCCTCCCCTCCCCTGCGCAGCCCAGCAGCAGCAGGCCGGCCCAGCCAGGAGGCGGCCCAGCCCGCCTGCCCCCCCCTCCTCTGTCGTCTTCCCCCTCGACAGGGGAACGGTGTGTGCCCGACGCTCGCCGGCACGCGCGCGCGCCACCTCCCCCCCTGCTGGCCACCTCCTGCTTCCTTCTCTCGCCCTCGATGCCCCGGACAAAGCCACGCAGCTGCCCCGCACCGCTCTCACTCTCCCTCGTCCTCCTCTTCTCCCCCTGCTCTCTCTCCCTCTCACCCGAGAACCACCGCCGCCGCCGACGGGCATCGCCGTAGCAACTGGCCTCCCCTCG
>NW_025304988.1:0-791 GCF_018294505.1 Triticum aestivum
TTCAAGGCAACGTCATCAATTTCCAGCATGTTCTGGCATCATTTGCTGTTTTTCAGTCATTTACCGATTTGTTTAGGGAGCTAAATGACCGTGAAATTGAGAATCACTACAAAATGAACTCTGAAAATGTTGGAACTTGGCATGGTTTCATCATTTCACCCGCATAGCATGTGCAAAAGAATAGAGAGGGTCACGGCGAAAACTGGACGCACTTCGTGTACAAACTAGACAATCCCTTTCGGAGTATCAGGGTTTCGGACGAGAACCCATCTGTTACATGGGCACTTCAATGTTTCTTAAACTTATTTGAACTCCAGACTATTTTTGCATTAGTATGCATCATTCAAAGTGACGTCATCAATTTCTAGCACGTTCTGACATCATTTGCTGTTTTTCAGTCAATTACCGAATTGTTTAGAGAGCTAAATGACCGTGAAATTGAAAATCACTACAAAATGAACTCTGAAAATGTTGGAACTTGGCATGGTATCATCATTTCACCCGCATAGCATGTGCAAAAGGGTAGAGAGGGTCACGGCCAAAACTGCACGCACTTCGTGTACAAACTGGACAATCTCTTTCGGAGTATCAGGGTTTCGGACGAGAACTCATCTGTTACACGGGCACTTCAATGTTTTTTAATCTTATTTGAACTCTAGACTATTTTTGCGTTTATTATGCAGCATTTAAAGCGACGTCATCAATTTCCAGCATGTTATGGCATCATTTGCTGTTTTCAGTCATTTACCGATTTGTTTAGAGAGCTAAATGACCGTGAAATTGAAAATCAC
>NW_025304989.1:0-791 GCF_018294505.1 Triticum aestivum
GAACCCCGGGGTGCGTTTATGTGTTCGTCGTCAACACTCACAATTTTGGCCAAATCTGACCTGTTTCGTGGACTATTACTCACCGTTTTGGGGGCCCCGAAGCGATTTTCATAGTTGTTGAACCCCAAGGTGTGCTTACGAGTTGGTCATAAACACTCCCAGTTTTGGCCGATTCTGGCCCGTTTCATGGACTATTACTCACCGTTTTGGGGTCCCAAAGCGATTTCCATGATTGTCGAACTCCAAGGTGCGCTTATGTGTCGGTCATCAACACTCACATATTCGGCCGATTCAAGTCCGTTCCATGCACTATTACTCAGCGTTTTGGGGACCCAGAGTGATTTCCACGATTGATGAACCCCGGGGTGCGTTTATGTGTCCGTCATCAACACTCACAGTTTTGGCCACTTCTGACCTGTTTCGCGGACTATTACTCACCGTTTTGGGGTCTCGTCGCGATTTCCATAGTTGTTGAACCCCAAGATGTGCTTACGTGTTGGTCAACAACACTCCCAGTTTTGGCTGATTCTGGGCCGTTTCATGGACTATTACTCACCGTTATGGGGTCCCACAGCGATTTCCATGGTCGTCGAACTTCAAGGTGCGCTTACGTGTCGGTCATCAACAATCACAGTTTGGGCCGATTCTTGCCCGTTTCTTGGACTATTAATCTATTTTGGGGTCTCGGAGTCATTTCCATGATTGACGAACCCCGGGGTGCTTTTACGTGTTGGTCATCAACACTCACATATTCGGCCGATTCTAATACGTTCCGTGCACTATTACTCAGC
>NW_025304990.1:0-791 GCF_018294505.1 Triticum aestivum
GATTTCTCAGAGCAAGACTTCAAGACAATGATGGTGATCGAATCAACGTTCTTATGAAGTGCAACCTGGATCGTGAAGATTGTACTAGTTGCGTTCCCCCTTCACCTTACCCTACGCTTGAATCTCGGGACGAGATTTTTGTTTAGTGGGGGTGAGTTGTCACATCCCTGGTCCTGTTATGCACTAGGCTAGACCTCATGTGAGCATCATGTTTTAATTCAAATGAAATTTGAATTGAGGAATTTTCAAAGCCTCAGAAACCTTCTAAAAATGATCAACATTAAAATCTCCTCAAAGAAGTCCAAGAAAATGTTCCTCTTAGTCTCTGAAAATATTGCAAAGAGGTAAAACTCAAAACAATATTTTTGGTATCTCAGACTTAATTATTTTGGGCCTTTGAATTAAATAAATAGCTATTTGCATTGGATATATATTTGATATATAAATAATATATGTCCAATAATTACTGGAACATTTTATGTGGTTTGGTATATTTTAACTCTAGCCACATAACTATTTTCAGGATTTTATAAAATGGTTTAGTATTTTACTAAACTAAAACAACACAGAACAAAATAGATAAATAAAAACAGAAATAGAAAGAGAGAGAAGGACTACCTGGCGCTCACCTGGAAGCCCACCTGGCCCAGCAGCACGGCCCAGCCCATCTCCACTCCCCCCCCCTGTCGCCTTCCTCCTCGCGCCAGTAGGCACAGGCGCGTGGCCGACGCACGCCGGCGCACGCCCCGGCCACCTCCTGCTTGCCGCTCCACCTCGACACCCCGGACGCC
>NW_025304991.1:0-791 GCF_018294505.1 Triticum aestivum
CGAGGGGAGGCCAGTTGCTACGGCGATGCCCGTCGGCGGCGGCGGTGGTTCTCGGGTGAGAGGGAGAGAGAGCAGGGGGAGAAGAGGAGGACGAGGGAGAGTGAGAGCGGTGCGGGGCAGCTGCGTGGCTTTGTCCGGGGCATCGAGGGCGAGAGAAGGAAGCAGGAGGTGGCCAGCAGGGGGGGAGGTGGCGCGCGCGCGTGCCGGCGAGCGTCGGGCACACGCCGTTCCCCTGTCGAGGGGGAAGACGACAGAGGAGGGGGGGCCAGGCGGGCTGGGCCGCCTCCTGGCTGGGCCGGCCTGCTGCTGCTGGGCTGCGCAGGGGAGGGGAGGCCCAGGTAAGCCCCTCCTTCTTTTATTTTTGTTTTCTAATTTTTCTGACATTTGTTTTGATTTAATAAATATATTAAATCATTTAATTTTATTATGCCAATTTTTGTAGGGGCTAATGGTATTATTCCAGAGCTCTTTTATAATTGGCATAATTTTTGGACCATATTTCATATATATAGAAATATATTTCCAATGCAAATATTTATCGAATTAATCCAGGTGGCCAAAATAAATGTCCATGAGCTCCTAAAAATATTGTTTTGATTTTTATCTCTGTCCAATATTTTCAGAGGGCAACATGAGCATTTTCTTGGATCCTTTTGGAGAAATTTTTATTTGGGTCATTTTAAAAATGATTCTGAGGGTTCCACCAATCCTCATTTCAAATTTAAATGAAATTTAAACATGATGCACAAATGACCAGCTAGTCTAGGTCATACCAGACTAGGGATGTGACA
>NW_025304992.1:0-790 GCF_018294505.1 Triticum aestivum
CCTCTCCAGCTCCTCCCCCTCGCGCTCCCCCGCCATGGCCGATGCCACCATCGCCGTGCCTTCGTCGTAGCCGTGCTCTCCGTCGTCTCCACGCCGCGCCACCCTGTCCAGGAGCTCCGCCGCTGTCCACTTCATCGAGCAGCCGAGCCCCGAGCGCTCGCAACGCCCGAGTCCACCGCAACGACCTCGCCCGAACCATCGTCGCCGGAGATCCCCTTCAACGCCGTCGTCGCTCCGGTCCATCTCCGGCCGCACCAAGGACTCCGTCGCACTCACTGTGAGCTTGGCCATCTTCCCCTCCCTTCCGTTCTTGCTCCCGAGCCGTGTAGCAACCTCCCGGAGCTCAACCGCACCCACCGCCGTGGAGCTC
This sequence comes from Triticum aestivum, assembly GCF_018294505.1. Classification (NCBI taxonomy): domain Eukaryota; kingdom Viridiplantae; phylum Streptophyta; class Magnoliopsida; order Poales; family Poaceae; genus Triticum; species Triticum aestivum. Next base: position 371 of record NW_025304992.1, read on the forward strand.
GTCGCCGACGTGCTCCCGGTCATCCTCCGGCCACAAACTGGTGTCCATCATGCTCACCGTGTCACTTAGCATCTAGCTAGCCACTCCCCGAGCCTCACCGACCCCTCTAGCGTCAAGTTCGTCTTCGGCCGAACCCCGGTGGCCGCCAAAGTCGTCGCCGGCGCAAACTCCGGCCACCCCGACCCCAACGGATTCCGCCAAGAGCTGCGGTTTGTCCTCAGCTCCACTCCGGTGGTCTCCGCGGCCCATTTGGTGGCCGAAATGGCCAAAACCACTCCCGCCGCCGCGTCGGGCTCGCCGGCGGCTAAACGCCGGCGTCGCTGGCTTTGACTTTGACCACGGGTGGGCCCTGGTTGACTCCCCTGAGTCGATGACAGGTGGGGCCCAGCCCTGTTAATTAAACAGGATTAGTTTTAATTA
>NW_025304993.1:0-790 GCF_018294505.1 Triticum aestivum
TATTTTTGCGTTCACTATGCATCATTCAAAGGGACGTCATCAATTTCCAACACGTTCTGACATCATTTGCTGTTTTCCAGTCATTTACCGATTTGTTTAGAGAGCTAAATGACGGTGAAATTGAAAATCACGACAAAATGAACTCTAAAAATGTTGGACCTTGGCATGGTATCATCATTTCACCCGCATAGCATGTGCAAAAGAGTAGAGAGGGTCACGGCGAAAACTGGACGCACCTCGTGTACAAACTGGACAATCTCTTACGGAGTATCAGGGTTTCGGACGAGAACTCATCTGTTACACGGGCACTTCAATGTTTTTTAAACTTTTTTGAACTCCAGCCTATTTTTGCGTTCACTATGCATCATTCAAAGCGACGTCATCAATTTCCAACACGTTCTGACATCATTTGTGGTTTCCAGTCATTTACCGATTTGTTTAGAGAGCTAAATGACGGTGAAATTGAAAATCACTACAAAATGAACTCTGAAAATGTTGGAACTTGGCATGGTATCACCATTTCACCCGCATAGCATGTGCAAAAGAGTAGAGAGGGTCACGGCGAAAACTGGACGCACCTCGTGTACAAACTGACAATCTCTTTCGGAGTATCAGGGTTTCGGACGAGAACTCATCTGTTACAAGGGCACTTCAATGTTTTTTAAACTTTTTTGAACTCCAGCCTATTTTTGCGTTCACTATGCATCATTCAAAGGGACGTCATCAATTTCCAACACGTTCTGACATCATTTGCTGTTTTCCAGTTATTTACCGATTTGTTTAGAGAGCT
>NW_025304994.1:0-790 GCF_018294505.1 Triticum aestivum
AAAGCGACGTCATCAATTTCCAACATGTTCTGACATCATTTGTTGTTTTTCGGTCATTTACCTAATTGTTGAGAGAGCTAAATGACCGTGAAATTGAAAATCATTACAAAATGAACTCTGAAAATATTGAAACTTGGCATGGTATAATCATTTCACCCGCATAGCATGTGCGAAAGGGTAGAGAGGGTCACAAAAAAACTGGACGCACTTCGTGTGCAAACTGGACAAACTCTTTCGGACTATCAGGGTTTTGGAGGCGAACTCATCTGTTACACGGGCACTTCAATGTTTTTTAAACTTATTTGAACTCTGGACTTCTTTCGTGTTCAGTATGCAGCATTCAAAGTGACATCATCAATTTCCAACATGTTCTGACATCATTTGTTGTTTTTCGGTCATTTACCTAATTGTTTAGAGAGCTAAATGACCGTGAAATTGAAAATCACTACAAAATGAATTCTGAAAATGTTGAAACTTGGCATGGTATCATCATTTCACCCGCATAGCGTGTGCGAAAGAGTAGAGAGGGTCACGACAAAAACTGGACGCACTTCGTGTACAAACTGGACAAACTCTTTCGGAGTATCATGGTTTCAGACGAGAACTCATCTGTTACATGGGCACTTCAATGTTTTTTAAACTTATTTGAACTCCGGACTTCTTTTGTGTTCAGTATGCAGCATTCAAAGCGACGTCACCAATTTCCAACATGTTCTGACATCATTTGTTGTTTTTCGGTCATTTACCTAATTGTTTAGAGAGCTAAATGACCGTGAGATTGAAAATCACT
>NW_025304995.1:0-790 GCF_018294505.1 Triticum aestivum
CTGAAATCAATCCGGGACCCCAAAAGAGTGAGTAATAGTCCATCAAATGGGCCAGAATCGGCCAAAACTGCGAGTGTTGATGACCAAAACGTAAGTGCACCTTGGGGTTCAATAACTATGGAAATCACTACGGGACCCCAAAACGGTGAGTAATAGACCACGAAACGGGTCACAATTGACCAAAAACGCGAGTGTTGATGACCGACACATAGACGCACCCCGGGGTTCGTCAATCGTGGAATTCACTTCGAGACCCCAAAACTGAGTAATAGTCCAAGAAATGGATCAAAATCGGCCCACACTGCGAATCTGGACGACCAACACGTAAGCACTCCTCGGGATTCGACAACAATGGAAATCGCTCTGGGCCTCCAAAATGGAGATTAATAGTCCATGAAAGAGGTCAGAATCACCAAAAACCGTGAGTGTTGATGACCGACACATATATGCACCCCGGGGTTCGTCAATCGTGGAAATCACTCCGGGACCCCAAACAGTGAGTAATAGTCCATGAAACGGTCCAGAATCGGCCAAAAGTGCGAGTATTGATGACCGGCACGTAAGTGCACCTTGGGGTTCAACAACTATGGAAATCGCTATGGGGCCCCAAAACGGTGAGTAATAGTCCACGAAATGGGTCAGAATCGACAAAAAACGAGAGTGTTGATGACCGACACAATGACGCACCCCGGGGTTCGTCAATCGTTGAAATTACTCCGGGACCCCAAAATAGTAACTAATAGTCCATGAAACAGGCCAGAATCGGCCAAAACTGCGATTGTTGATGACC
>NW_025304996.1:0-790 GCF_018294505.1 Triticum aestivum
TACTGATTGACAAAGGGAATTGTATACGGGATTACTTGAATCCCCGACATCATGGTTCATTCAATGAGATCATCGTGGAACATGTGGGAGCCAACATGGGTATCCAGATCCCGCTGCTGGTTATTGGCCAGAGAGCTGTCTCGGTCATGTCTGTGTGATTCCCGAACCCGTAGGGTCTACACACTTAAGGTTCGGTGACACTAGGGTTGTAGAGATATTAGTATGCAGTAACCCGAAAGTTATTCGGAGCCCCAGATGAGATCCCGGACGTCACGAGGAGTTCCGGAATGGTCCGGAGGTAAAGATTTGTATATGGGAAGTCCAGTTTCGGCCACCGGGAAAGTTTCGGGGATCACCGGTATTGTACCGGGACCACCGGAAGGGTCCCGGGGGTCCATCGGGTGGGGCCACCTATCCTGGAAGGCCCAATGAGCTGAAGTGGGAAGGGAACCAGCCCCTGGTGGGCTGGTGCACCCCCCTTGGGCCTCCCCCTACGCCTAGGGTTGGAAACCCTGGGGGTGGGGGCGCCCCACCTGACTTGGGGGGCAAGTTCCCCCCTTTGCCCCCCCCTTGAGATTGGATATCTAAGGGGCCGGCGCCCCCCCCCCAGGGCCCCTATATAAAGAGGGGGCAGGGAGGGCTGTGCACCAAAGCCCCTGGCGCGTCCCTCTCCCCCCGTAACACCTCTCCCTCTCGCTGAGCTTGGCGAAGCCCTGCCGAGATCCCCGCTACTTCCACCACCACGCCGTCGTGCTGCGGGATCTCCATCAACCTCTCCTAACCCCTTGCT
>NW_025304997.1:0-790 GCF_018294505.1 Triticum aestivum
AGAGAGAGGGGGGGGGTCAAACCCGGCAGTGGGTCAACCCACGCCGGTCATCGGGTCAGCGGTCGCCGGCATTTAGCCGCCGGCGAGTCCAGACGCGGCGGAGGGCTCGGAAACGAGCCACATGGCATCGTTTCGGCCGCGGTTTGTTGCATTCGAACGCGCGCAGTGGCGCGCGTCTAGTGGTGGCGGTGACAGGTGCTGGGGTGGCCGGAAAAATGGTCGGCGACGAGGTTTGGCGGCGGCAGCAGCTCGGGCAATCCTGGGGTCGGGGTTAGGGAGCACGGCAGGAGGGGCTGGGGCGTGCTACGGACTCCCGAGATCACGATGAGCACGACCGTGGCCTCGGATACGAGCTGGGGTGACTGTGGCCACGGCCACGCCATGGCCGGCGGCGAGAGATTCTCGGGCAAGTGGTGGGGCTAGCTAGAGAGGGAGGTGGGGCACGGGAAGAGGGGAAATCAACACAGGAGCTCACAGCGGGTGCAGTGGTGGCCTCTGCGAGCTCGGGGACGTCTTCGGTGCTGCGAATCGAACGGCGGCGATCGCCGGCCATGGCGATGAAGATGGCGGTGATGGCGTGGCTTCAGGGCACCCGGCGTCGCGTGCGTCGTGGTAGAGCTTCCCGGATCCAAGGCGGAGCTCGTGGCCTAACTGGCTGGGCGTGGGGATGCTGGTGGCTCCGGTGGTACTCGTCGGCGGTCTCGGTGCATCCGGGGATGAGCGAGGGAGAGAGACAGAAGAGGGAGAGGGGATGCAGCGAGTGAGGGAAAGGAGAGAGGGGACACGGGGC
>NW_025304998.1:0-790 GCF_018294505.1 Triticum aestivum
CGGGTCTACATGGAGGGGATCTTGCCGTGGGTCTGGCCCGGATATTGCTCCAAAGTGTTCCTATGGGCTGACCTAACAGAACCGGGTGGAGAGGTCCACTGGTCAAAGCCCGTCCGTGCAAAGTCAAAGGGCTAGATCCCGTGGTCAAACACTACAGGGTTAGGCGGGACAGGGGCCCTGGGGGGTTGCAATGCCACCGGAGCGTCGCACCGGGACCTCATACATGTGGGGTGGTGTGGTGGCATGTCTGAAGAGGCAGCACGCGTGTCCGGGTTGTGCCCCCCTCACGGACGACGATGACACGGTAGTAGACGTTCTACGGTAACGATGCGGAGTGAATATTATTAAATACTCGGAGTGCGATAAAATCATGAGTTTTCTACACGACGTGGGCACATGTGTTGTAGGACTGATGGTAATTTTTCATAATTTTTCGGGATGGAGAAGTATCTGAACAATTCCCTCTACGTGGATTGCTCTTCGCGTGTCTACGACTGTGGGCGGCGGCCTCCGGGGGCTTGCATGCCGCCAAATCTTGCGTAGGCGGCCTCTCACAAGTCTGGATGTGTAGTGGCGGGTGCAAACGCCCAGCACGCGTCCCCGGGGTGTGCCCCCCTCACGGACGGCGCCCCCGCCGGCACCTGGAGGGGGGAAACGGACGCATCGGCTCTACACGGAGGGGATCTTGCTGTGGGTCTGGCCCGGATGTTGCTCCAAAGTGTTCCTATGGGCTGACCTAACATAACCAGGTGGAGAGGTCCACTGGTCAAATCCCGTCCGTGCAAAGTCA
>NW_025304999.1:0-790 GCF_018294505.1 Triticum aestivum
CATCTATGCTCATTTTTTAGTAAAGTTAATCACAACTATTTTTTCTTCTATTTATTTCTGAGTTGTAATAAGTCATTAAAAATAAGCATCTATGCTCATTTTTTTAGTAAAGTTAATCACAACTATTTTTTTATATTTATTTCTGAGTAGTTTTTTATATCGTTTTTTTTCTTTTCTGCTATATTTTTTTTATTTTATTTCTGAGTTATAATAAGTCATTAAAAATAAAAAAGAGGCGCAATGCTCATCAATTAGCTTCAAGCCTTTCGGAATAGTGTAAACTGCACTGCACATAGCTCCGTGCAGTCTACCCTAATCCTCAAGGCTTGAAGCTAAGCAACGTGGAGGTGAGCATTGAGCCTCTTCTTCATCGTCTCTGCACTCAGGGCTTATAAACCGCTGCGAGTGCCTCTCGCTTGGCGAGGTGGGACTAATTAAAAACAGCTGCAGAAAAATCAACTAAAAAACAGCTGCAGAAAATAAATAAGTAATTAGACGGGTGCATTGGTACCGGTTGGAGGAACCAACCGGTACCAATGCCCCTCTTTGGTCCCGGTTGGTGCCGCCAACCGGGACAAATGCCCATCTTTTGTCCCGATTGGAGGCACCAACCGGGACCAAAGGTCTTCGTTTCCCGCCCTTTGGGCTGCTGAAAAGAGGTCTTTGGTCCCGGTTGGTGGAACCAACCGGGACTAAAGGTTGCATTGGTCCCGGTTTGTAGCACGAACCGGGACAAAAGCCTTTGCTATATAAGGGCATGTACAATGGTGGCATATGGATACATATGTCC
>NW_025305000.1:0-790 GCF_018294505.1 Triticum aestivum
AAAAAAAAAAAGAGTCGGGTAGCCACGCTCCGTTTAGGCCCAAATTTTTTCGAAAACGCATTTTTCGAAAAAATTTCTGGCTATCCTATTTTTAGGTGTTTCTGAGTGTTTTGAGACAGGTGCCATTATAGGAAGTTTTTTTTGACCCGTTTCCAGTTTTTGGGTCCGGGCAGTCAAAAAAAAAAATTGGTCAAAAAAAAAATTTCGTGCCCATCCTGTCAGTTTGAGCTAAGAAGAGTTTTGAGACACTCGCCATTATAGTGATTTTTCGCAAAAAAAAAAGCAGCGCAAAAAAAAAAGAGCGCAAAAAAAAGAGCGCAAAAAAAAAATTCCAGAGTGTGCTTTTCCCTTGTTTACGTGCCGCGCCGTGATTTTGTTAGTGTTCTAGGCTCGCGTCTCTAGCACAGTCTAGCCTAGGACCAGCACAGTACCGTCGTTGAGCGTTTATTCAACTTTGCATCTCTGAATTGATTATTGCTGACCATTTTTGCTACCATATTATAAGCCTTCCCAGCTCCACATACATCTACGTCGTGCGGTTGACTCTCCCTGGTAATCGCTCTATCCAAGCTTTGAGAGTTTTTGACTACAACGATTGCCGATCACCGCCTGCTGCTGGGTAAGAACTGGTAAGAATTTGAGATTTGCTTGACGGATTTGTGACACCCACCACCACCTCTTGGTAGTAGTCTGTAGGATCATATTCTTGTGTGTTTCTATTGCTGCTAACCATGCCAGGATCACAAGCCGACGAGACTGACTGGGAGAACATGACGAATAAGGATTTGCA
>NW_025305001.1:0-790 GCF_018294505.1 Triticum aestivum
AAAAAAGAAAAGAAAAACGAAACAGAAAAAGAAATGAAAAGAAATGAAAATAAACAAAAGAAAAAGAAAAAGAAAATAAACAAAGGAGAACATTTTTTAAAAAGAAAAAGAAAAAGAAAAAGAACAATAAACAAAAAAAGAACAGAAAAACGAAACAGAAAAAGAATTGGAATTTCCTCCCTCTCCGTGACGCCGTCGTTTGCCGCCCCGTCTCGCGCTCTACCGCGACACCCTCTCCCACCCCTTCCTCGCCCCCTCCTTTTGCCACCGCCCTTTCGCCACCGCCACCGCCACCGCCCCCCTTCTTCACTTAATTAATTTGTTTTTACTACATGTTTTCAGGACTGATATAATGGCGGACGATAGAGCTGACCCGATTATGGACAACTATGATCCGGACGGTGAAGCACATATGTTCGGCATCATAAACGGCGATATTCTATATGTGCCGACCGGAGAAGAAGAAGATGATATCTCTTCTTATCTGAACCTTGACGGTGAAGATGAAGGGCGCCGTCAGCAAGATGATGCCGAACAAACGTCGATAAACGACGATCTTCAAATGGAAGTAGCAACCACCTCCGGCGCCGAGGTATATATATACATTGAGCCTCTGGTGATACAAACTAACTGATTTGAATAAATATATGTGTACTAACGCGCGCGACTCTTTCTTATTTTAGCCCTCGGCCGGATCGTCGAAACAATCGAGTACGTCGTCAAAGCGTGGCGCAACCAAGACGATGAAACAAGGAGAAACATGCACCATCGAGGTTGTCGACAGTGCAAC
>NW_025305002.1:0-790 GCF_018294505.1 Triticum aestivum
CCCTTGCGCATGCCATCATCTCCATGCTTGTTCTTGCTCCAATGTTCATCCTTCTCCAAGCTAGGCCCTTCATTTGTAAGCAAAACAAATGTATCCAATTTAGGCACCATCATATTCTCATGAACATTAGAATCATTACCAAGAAACGAAAGTACCTGGTAATTTAGTTGGCGTGCACGAGCTCTAGTAATTGGTCCAGTATGTATAGCAGCAGGGGCTGTGGGTGTAACAATTGTATTGATGTCCTCATCAATGCGGATGAGAACAAGAGCTTGATTCCGAGTTTGGCGCATAGAGTCTTCCAAAAGTAACTCAAGACGTCGCGATCGGAGACGATTGACTTTGGTACTCCATGGAGGCGCAAGATTTCCCTACAAAAGAGATTTGCAATATGTGAAGCATCGTCTACCTTGTTGCAAGGAATGAAATGTGCCATTTTAGAAAATCGATCCACAACAACAAACACGGAATCTTTTCCATTTTGAGTTCTAGGCAAACCAAGTACAAAATCCATGCTAATGTCTTCCCAAGGTTGATAAGGAATTGGAAGAGGCATGTAAAGACCATGAGATTGAGCTTTTGACTTAGCTTTGCGGCATGTAGAGCATCGAGTAGTGAAGCGTGAGACGTCGTGGAACATCTTGGGCCAAAAGTAGTTCTTGGAGAGCGTGGCGAAAGTCTTGTCGCGTCCAAAGTGTCCCATGAGTCCGCCTCCATGAGCCTCTTGCAACAGTAGCAAACGAAGAGAAGACTCGGGAATGGATAGTTTGTTAGCTCTCATAAGATAACC
>NW_025305003.1:0-790 GCF_018294505.1 Triticum aestivum
CGCCAAGTTGAGAACTCGAGATCGTCAATGGTGCATGCCCGACAGCGGCGGCGAGAGGCTATGGTGCATGGGGAGGAGAGAAAAGAAGGAGAGGGGAAGCTTGGGGACATGGTAGTTTACCCGGGGGCTGCCGGTCGGCACGCTGAGAACGAATGGCACCCACTTCGAAAGACACCTTTTTAAGTTTAAAAAAAACTGAAAATTCTTGCACATGTACAGCTTCACATTCTATGTGTGCACCAAAAGTTTCGAAGGATTTTTTTTTCGTGTGCAAAAAAGACAAAAAACTGTCTCATGGAACACTATTTTCAACCATTGAAATTTGTCTTTTTTGTGGAGGCAAAATAAAATGATGTATTTTTACAAAAGTTTGTGTCGTGCACATATTTTTGCAGAGATGTAGGACGATAATTTTTTTGGTGCGTGATTATAGGCAGAGGCTATTAAATCTCACAGGGAAATCACGGCTGAGCGATTCTCGCACGATCCGAAGTTCACACCCAATCAACCGTTTTCCCCAGTTGATGGCCTGCATGTGTGTTGTGCTAAAACAGTCGCTGCCATGGCAGCGAAACCCGCAGCTAGAACGCTGCCAACGCTAAGTTGAGAACTCGAGATCATCAATGGTGCATGCCCGACAGCGGCGGCGAGAGGCTATGTTGCATGGGGAGGAGAGAAAAGAAGGAGAGGGGAAGCTTGGGGACATGGTAGTTTACCCGGGGGCTGCCGGTCGGCACGCTGAGAACGAATGGCACCCACTTCGAAAGACACCTTTTTAAGTGTAAAAAAA
>NW_025305004.1:0-790 GCF_018294505.1 Triticum aestivum
CCCCCCCGGGCCAGTGCTCATTGTGAGTGTTGGTCCAACCTGTCAGCCGCCAGTGGCCACCAGGGGCAACTCTGGGCTGGCCTACCGGAAGTTTGGACAATCCGGTGTGCCCTGAGAACGAGATATGTGCAGCTCCTATCGGGATTTGTCGGCACATCCGGGCGGCTTTGCTGGTCTTGTTTTACCATTGTCGAAATGTCTTGTAAACCGGGATTCCGAGTCTGATCGGGTCTTCCTGGGAGAAGGTATATCCTTCGTTGATCGCGAGAGCTTATCATGGGCTAAGTTGGGACACCCCTGCAGGGTATAATCTTTTGAAAGTCGTGCCTGCGGTTATAGGCAGATGGGAATTTGTTAATGTCCGGTTTGTAGATAACTTGACACCAGATCCGAATTAAAACGCATCAACCGTGTGTGTAGCCGTGATGGTCTCTTCTCGGCGGAGTCCGAGAAGTGAACACGGTTTCTGGGTTATGTTTGACGTAAGTAGGAGTTCAGGATCACTTCTTGATCGTTACTAGTTGACGACCGTTCCATTTGCTCTCTTCTCGCTCTTATTTGCGTATGTTAGCCACCATATCATGCTTAGTCGCTGCTGCAGCCTCACCACTTTACCCCTTCCTTTCCCTTTAAGCTTTGCTAGTCTTGATACCCATGGTAATGGGATTGCTGAGTCCTCGTGGCTCATAGATTACTACAAAAACAGTTGCAGGTACAGGTTGTGCGATGATCATGACGCGAGAGCGATGCTTGCTTGCGTTGAGTTCTTCTTCTGCTTCTTCTTCGATCA
>NW_025305005.1:0-790 GCF_018294505.1 Triticum aestivum
TTCCAGAGTGTATCGGCTACATACCGGAGTATCGGAGGGGTTTCCGGAACCCCCCGGGAAAAGATATGGGCTATATGGGCCATAATAGGGAGGCTAACCACCCCACGAGGGGCTGGCACGCCCCCCGTAGGAAGGAGGCCGAATTGTACAAGGGGTGGGGGCGGCGCCCCCGTTCCTTCTCCCTCTCCTACTCCTTCCCCCTTTCCCTCTACGGAAAAAGGAAGGGGGGCCGAAACCAACTAGGAGTCGAAGTGAGACTCCTTCCCACTTGGGGCGCGCCTAGGCCGGCCTCCTCTCCCTCCCTCCTTTATATACGGGAGGGGGGCGCCCCTATGAGACACACCAATTGTTCTAAGCCGTGTGCGGCGCCCCCCTCCACAATTTAAGCCCTGCGCGAATCACATCACCATCACCGTCACCACGCCGTCGTGCTGACGGAACTCATATACTCTTTTGACGCTCTGCTGGATCAAAACCTCGAGGGACATCATCGCGATGAATGTGTGCAAAACTCGGAGGTGTCGTACTTTCGGTACTTGATCGGTCGGAACAAGAAGACGTTCGACTACATCAACCGCGTTAAGCAAACACTTCCGCTTTCGGTCTACGAGGGTACGTGGACACTCTCTCCCCCTCTCGTTGCTATGGATCTCCTAGATAGATCTTGCGTGAGCGTAGGAATTTTTTTGAAATTGCATGCTACGTTTCCCAACAGTGGCATCAGAGCCAGGTCTATGCGTAGATGATATGCACGAGTAGAACACAAAGAGTTGTGGACGGTGATCGTCAT
>NW_025305006.1:0-790 GCF_018294505.1 Triticum aestivum
TGTTCATTAATCGTGGAAATCACTCCGGGACCCCAAAACAGCGAGTAATATTCCATGAAATGGGCCCGAATTGGCCAAAATTGCCAGTGTTGATAACCGACACGTAATTGCACCTTGGGGTTCAGTAACTATGGAAATCGCTCCGGGACACCAAATCGGTGAGTAATAGTCCACGAAACGGGCCAGAATAGGGCAAAACTACCAGTGTTGGTGACCGACACATAAGCGCACCTTGAAGTTCAATAACTATGGAAATTGCTTCGTGACCCCAAAACGGTGAGTAATAATCAGAGAAACGGACCAGAATTAGCCAAAATTGCGAGTGTTGATGACCGACACGTAAACGCACCCCAGGGTTCATTAATCGTGGAAATGACTCCGGAACCCCAAAACAGTGAGTAATAGTCCATGAAACGGGCCAGAATCGGCCAAAACTGCCAGTGTTGATGACCGACACGTAAGCGCACCTTGGGGTTCAATAACTAAGGCAGTCGCTTCGGGAGCCCAAAACGGTGAGAAATAATCCATGAAAGGGGCCAGAATCGGCCAAAACTGCCAGTGTTGCTGACCACACGTAAACGCACTCCAGTGTTCATTAATCGTGGAAATCACTCCCAGACCCCAAAGCAGTGAGTAATAGTCCATGAAACGGGCCAAAATCGGCCAAAACTGACAGTGTTGATGACCGACACTTAAGCGCACCTTCAGGTTCAATAACTATGGAAATCGCTTCGGGACCCCAAAATGGTGAGTAATAATCCAAGAAACGGGCCAGAAATAGCCAAAACTG
>NW_025305007.1:0-790 GCF_018294505.1 Triticum aestivum
CCGATTCGTCTGGCTGCTGAATTATGTGGCTTAGGTCATCAGCGTCTGGTGGTCGCACATAAGTGCCCTGGAAGTTATCGAGGAATGCGGCTTCCAGGTCTTCCCAGCTCCCAATTGACTCTGCTGGCAAGCTGTTGAGCCAATGCCGGGCTGGTCCTTTAAGCTTGAGGGGGAGGTATTTGATGGCGTGAAGATCGTCACCGCGGGCCATGTGGATGTGAAGGAGATAGTCTTCGATCCAAACCGAGGGGTCTGTTGTGCCATCATAGGATTCAATATTGACGAGTTTAAACCCTTCGGGGATTTGATGATCCATTACTTCGTTTGTGAAGCATAGTGGGTGTGCGGCGCCTCTGTACTGGGCGATATCACGACAGGGCTCAAAAGAGTTTTGTCTGTTTTGTTCGGCCCGGCCAGACTTACTGTGTCCGGCGCGACGGTTGTCGTCACGTACCGTGGGGCGCCCACGCGATCCATGGATCGATCTTGATTGTCTTTCCTTGTCCTCCAATATATCTCGCAGGTCCGGAGCGTTCCCCTGTGGCCGTGTGCTTTTTGAGCGATGCCGGGGTACGATTCTGGTGAAGGGCCTAGAGGACTCTCTGTCGTGACCACGGGGTGGTCAGTCAGCCGTATTGTCTCCTAGTGATGCGGGTTCGTAAGCCTCCTCCTCTAATCAGGGGAGCAGCTTGTGTTTAGGGTAGCTTTTGGAGGGGCGTTCGAGCTCATGCTCTTCGGCCGCGAGGACTTCAGTCCATCTGTCGGCTAGCAGATCCTGATCAGCTCTAAG
>NW_025305008.1:0-790 GCF_018294505.1 Triticum aestivum
GTGGAACCAGTCTCACGTAAGCGTATGTGTAAGGTCGGTCCGGGCCGCTTCATCCCACAATGCCCCCGAATCAAGATAAGACTAGTAACGGTAAGCAAATTGAACAAATCATCACCCACAACTACTTTGTGTTCTACTCGTGCATAGAATCTACGCATAGACCTAGCTCATGATGCCACTGTAGGGTAACGTAGCAATAATTCAAAATTTTCCTACGTGTCACCAAGATCAATCTAGGAGATGATAGCAACGAGAGAGAGGGAGTGCATCTTCATACCCTTGAAGATCGCTAAGCGGAAGCGTTACAAGGAACGCGGATGATGGAGTCATACTCGCGGCGATTCAAATCGCGGAAGATCCGATCCAGTGCCGAACAGACGATGCCTCCGCATTCAACACACGTATAGCCCAGGAACGTCCCCTCCTTCTTGATCCAGCAAGGGGAGAGGAGAAGCTGAGGGAGAGGGAGGGCTTCGTCAGGGCTTCGTCAGGGCTCCGACAGCACGACGGTGTGGTGGTGATGGAGCTCGTGGTTCTCCGGCAGGGCTTCGTCAAGCACTATGGAGGAGGAGGAGGTGTTGGGGAGGGGGAGGGGCTGCGCCAGGGGAAGGGTGTGGCAGCCCTCCCATCCCCACTATTTATAGGGGGAAGAGGAGAGGGGGCCACCCCCTAGATTCCATCCACAAGGGGGCGACGGCCAAGGGGGAATTTGTCCCCCAAGTCAGGTGGGAGGCGCCCCCACCCCCCTAGGGTTTCTAACCCTAGGCGCCTTGGGCCCCCTTGGGGGGGG
>NW_025305009.1:0-790 GCF_018294505.1 Triticum aestivum
ACCTGTTGGAAATTGATGACGTCGCTTTGAATGTTGCATACTGAACGCAAAAATAGGCTGGAGTTCAAATAAGTTTAGAAAACATTGAAGTGCCCGTGTAACAGATGAGTTCTCGTCCGAAACCCTGATACTCCGAAAGAGATTGTCCAGTTTGTACACGAGGTGCTCCCAGTTTTCGCCGTGACCCTCTCTACTCTTTTGCACATGCTATGCGGGCGAAATGATGATACCATGCCAAGTTCCAACATTTTCAGAGTTCATTTTGTAGTGATTTTCAATTTCACCGTCATTTAGCTCTCTAAACAAATGGGTAAATGACTGAAAAAACAGCAAATGATGTCAGAACCTGTTGGAAATTGATGACGTCGCTTTGAATGATGCATACAGAACGCAAAAATAGGCTGGAGTTGAAATAAGTTTAAAAAACATTGAAGTGCCCGTGTAACAGATGAGTTCTTGTCCGAAACACTGATACTCCGAAAGAGATTGTCCAGTTCGTACACGAGGTGCGTCCAGTTTTCGCCGTGACCCTTTCTACTCTTTTGCACATGCTATGCGGGCGAAATGATGATACCATGCCAAGTTCCAACATTTTCAGAGTTCATTTTGTAGTGATTTTCAATTTCACCGTCATTTCGCTCTCTAAACAAATCGGTAAATGACTGAAAAACAGCAAATGATGTCAGAACCTGTTGGAAATTGATGACGTCGCTTTGAATGTTGCATACTGAACGCAAAAATAGGCTGGAGTTCAAATAAGTTTAGAAAACATTGAAGTGCCCGTGTAACA
>NW_025305010.1:0-790 GCF_018294505.1 Triticum aestivum
GAAGCATGTGAGGATGGGGTTGGAGACCTGGGAATGAGGGGGGATGCGACCAGGGCCTCAAGAGGAAGGAGGAGGGAGAATGCCATCACCAGGAGCACCAGCACCGGCGCCACGCCCCGCAGCAGCGCCAACAGGACGGCGAGCAGGGAGCCCCGAAGCGCCACGAGGAACGAAGCGAGATGGGCCACCACCAGCCACCGCCGGCGCCCGCGGAGGCCCGCCGCCCCGGGGGACCGCACCCAACGATGGAGGCGTTGAGGACGACCCCGAGGAGCCCGCCCGACTCCCCAGCGCCGCCTGCTCCCAGGGATCGACCGCAGCCACCGGGGCACCAGACGCGGTAGGCGGAGGGAACAACGGCCCAGATCCAGAAGCCCGAGGGGACGCACCGGCCGTCTCCGTCGCAGCCCCCGCGCCCGGAGCGAGCAAGGCATGAAGCTTGGCACGAAGCGCAGCCTCGTACTCCAGATCTGCGGCGGCGTCGCCTAAGCCATCGCGCCCCCGCTTTTGGCCGGAGACCGCCTCGCTGGAGGACCCGCGGGAGCGATCCATCGCGGCCACCATTGCGAAGGGAAGGAGGAGGGGGGGATGAGTAGATCTAACGAAGAAGCGGATGGGGGAGCGGCGCCGACGCAGATCAGAGGAGGAAGCAGGAAACCGTAGAAAGGGGGGAACTGCACCCTTCCGAACCCATATATAGCCAGAGCTAGCCAGGCCGCGCTCGCCAAGGGGAGCCGAGGGAGGAGTGGGCTGAATCTGGGCTAGCCGCGGCCCAGGGGCCACAGGCAGG
>NW_025305011.1:0-790 GCF_018294505.1 Triticum aestivum
TCCGTTTCCCTCCTCCAGGTGCCGGCGGCAGCGCCGTTCGTGAGGGGGGCACACCCCGCACACGCGTGCCGGGTGTTTGCAACCGCGAAAACACTTCCAGACTTGTGAGAGGCCGCCGGCGCAAGATTTGGCGGCATGCTAGCCCCCGGAGGCCGCCGGCCACAGCCGTAGACGCGCGAAGGGCAATCCGCGTAGAGGGAATTTTTTGGATACTTCTCCATCACCAAAAATTATGAAAAAATAGCATCGTTCCTATAGCACATGTGCCCACGTCGTGCAAAAAAATCATGATTTTATCACGCTCCGAGTATTTAGTAATATTGACGCCGCATCGTTACCGCAGAACATCTACTACCGTGTCATCGCCGTCCGTGAGGGGGGCCATGCACCGGAGACGCGTCCCGCCTCTTCGGACATGCCACCACACCACCCCGCATGTATGAGGGCCCGGTGCGACGCTCCGGTGGCATTGCTACCCCCCCCCCCAATGCCCTCGTCCCGCCTAACCCTGTAGCGTTTGACCACGGGATCTACCACTTTGACTTTGCACGGACGGGCTTTGACCAGTGGACCTCCCCACCCGGTTGTATTAGGTCAACCCATAGGAACACTTTGGAGCAACATCCGGGGCAGACCCACAGCAAGATCCCCTCCGTGTAGACCCCACGCATTCGTTTCCCCCCTCCACGTGCCGGCGGCAGCGCCGTCCGTGAGGGGGGAACACCCCGGACACGCGTGCCGGGCGTTTGCAACCGCGACAACACTTCCAGACTTGTGAGAGGCCGCCAAC
>NW_025305012.1:0-790 GCF_018294505.1 Triticum aestivum
GTCTGTTACAAAGGGATTTCATTTTTTAAAACTTATTTGAACTCCTGACTTTGTGTGTGTTCAAAATGCACCATTCGAAGCCACATCATCATTTTCAATCCTTTCTGACTTCATTTGTTATTTTTCATGCATTTACTAATTATTTTGAGCTATAAGACCCTAAAATTGAAAAGCATTTCAAATGAACTCCGAAAAGGTTGAAAGTTGGCATGATATCATCATTTCATCCACATAGCATGTGCAAGAAAGTTGAGATGGTTACGGCAAAAACTGGATCCACTTCGTGTACAAAACGGACAATCTCTTTCAAAGTATCAGGATTTCATCCGGAAACTCGTCTGTTACAAAGGGATTTCATTTTTTTAAACTTATTTGAACTCCTGACTTTGTGTGTGTTCAAAATGCACCATTCAAAGCCACATCATCATTTTTCAATCCTTTCTGGCTTCATTTGTTATTTTTCATGCATTTACTAATTCTTTTGAGCTATAAGACCCTAAAATTGAAAAGCATTTCAAATGAACTCCGAAAAGGTTGAAAGTTGGCATGATATCATCATTTCATCCACATAGCATGTGCAAGAAAGTTGAGAGGGTTACGGAAAAAACTGGATGCACTACGTGTACAAAACGGACAATCTCTTTCAAAGTATCAGGATTTCATCCGGAAACTCGTCTGTTACAAAGGGATTTCATTTTTTAAAACTTATTTGAACTCCTGACTTTGTGTGTGTTCAAAATGCACCATTCAAAGCCACATCATCATTTTTCAATCCTTTCTGGCTTCATTT
>NW_025305013.1:0-790 GCF_018294505.1 Triticum aestivum
AGCCTATACTTATGTATTTCGAAATTACATGGGCCTGGCCCAATAATAAGGTGACGCAGCACCTAAAATAGCCTCGGGACGAAATTTATGAAGTGGCATCTTGTATATTTCGTCCAAGGCTTCATGCACCCATTATGGTGGCTTCAAAGTCCTGAAATCATCACTTGTAACTCCGTTCTTGTTCCCCTTGCGCATGCCATCATCTCCATGCTTGTTCTTGCTCCAATGTTCATCCTTCTCCAAGCTAGGCCCTTCATTTGTAAGCAAAACAAATGTATCCAATTTAGGCAGCATCATATTCTCATGAATATTAGAATCATTACCAAGAAACGAAAGTACCTGGTAATTTAGTTGGCGTGCACGAGCTCTAGTAATTGGTCCAGTATGTATAGCAGCAGGGGCTGTGGGTGTAACAATTGTATTTATGTCCCCATCATCCTCCCCTTCTTGAAATGAAGTCGTCCTCGACGGAAGTTCATCTTCCTCACCCAAATAAGGCTTCAAATCTGCAATGTTAAAAGTGGGACTAACCTCAAAATCTGCAGGCAGCTCAAGTTTATATGCATTATCATTTATTTTCTCTAACACCTTAAAGGGACCATCAGCACGTGGCATTAACTTTGATTTGCGCAAATCAGGAAATCTATCCTTACGCAAATGTAACCAAACAAGATCTCCAGGTGCAAACACAACATGTTTTCTACCCTTATCTCCAGCAAGTTTATATTTAGCATTCATACGCTCAATGTTTTCCTTAGTTAACTCATGCATTTTTAAAATCAATTCAGCA
>NW_025305014.1:0-790 GCF_018294505.1 Triticum aestivum
CAGGGTTCATTAATCGTGGAAATCACTCCGGACCCCCAAAACAGTGAGTATTAGTCCATGAAACGGGTCAGAATCGACAAAAACCGCGAGTGTTGATGACCGACACGTAAACGCACCCCAGTGTTCGCTAATCATGGAAATTACACCGGGACCCTAAAATAGTGAGTAATAGTCCATGAAACGGGCCAGAATCGGCCAAAACTATGAGTGTTGATGACTGACACGTAAGTGCACCTTGGAGTTCAACAAGCGTGGAAATCACTTTGTGACCCCAAAATGGTGAGTAATAGTCCATGAAACGGGTCAGAATCGACAAAGACTGCGAGTGTTGATGACCGGCACGTAAACGCACCCTAGGGTTCGTTAATCATTGAAATCACTCCGGGACACCGAAATAGTGAGTAATAGTCCTTAAAATGGGCCAGAATCGGCCCAAACTGCGAGTGTGGATGACCGACACGTAAACACACCCCAGGGTTCGTTAATCATGGAAGTCACTGCGAGACCCCAAAATAGTGAGTGATAGTCCACGAAACGGGCCAGAACCGGCCAAAACTGTCAATGTTGATGACCTACACATAAGCGCACCTTGTTGTTCAGCAAGCATGGAAATCACTTTGGGACCCCCAAACGATGAGTAATAGTCCACGAAACGGGTCAGCATCGACAAAAACCGCGAGTGTCGATGACCGACACGTAAATGCACCCCGGGGTTCGTTAATCGTGGAAGTCACTCCGGGACCCCAAAACAGTTAGTAATAGTCCACAAAACGGGCCAGAATCGGCCAAA
>NW_025305015.1:0-790 GCF_018294505.1 Triticum aestivum
AAATAAACAAAGGAGAACATTTTTTAAAAAGAAAAAGAAAAAGAACAATAAACAAAAAAAGAAAAGAAAAACGAAACAGAAAAAGAAAGGAAAAGAAATGAAAATAAAAAAATGGTTGGGAACCCTCGTAGGTGCGTTCGCTCGACAGTTTCGGTGTCGGCTACAACGGGCCGGTGCATTAGCAGCAGTACAACGGGCGAGGGTTATAAATGTGTTGTCCTCGCCTCCCCTCTCCGTGACGCCGTCGTCTGCCGCCTCGTCTCGCGCTCTACCGCGACACCCTCTCCCACCCCTTCCTCGCCCCCGGCTTTTGCCACCGCCCTTTCGCCACCGCCACCGCCACCGCCCCCCTTCTTCACTTAATTAATTTGTTTTTACTACATGTTTTCAGGACTGACATAATGGCGGACGATAGAGCTGACCCGATTATGGACAACTATGATCCGGACGGTGAAGCACATATGTTCGGCATCATAAACGGCGATATTCAATATGTGCCGACCGGAGAAGAAGAAGATGATATCTCTTCTTATCTGAACCTTGACGGTCAAGATGAAGGGCGCCGTCAGCAAGATGATGCCGAACAAACGTCGATAAACGACGATCTTCAAATGGAAGTAGCAACCACCTCCGGCGCCGAGGTATATATATACATTGAGCCTCTGGTGATACAAACTAACTGATTTGAATAAATATGTGTGTACTAACGCGCGCGACTCTTTCTTATTTTAGCCCTCGGCCGGATCGTCGAAACAATCGAGTACGTCGTCAAAGCGTGGCGCAACCAAGA
>NW_025305016.1:0-790 GCF_018294505.1 Triticum aestivum
GCAATCCCGCAGGGCTTCGCCAAGCACCATGGGAGAGGAGAAGAACTTGGGAGAGAGGGAGGGGCTGCACCAAAGGCATAAGGTGTGTTTGGGAGGCCCTCCTACCCCACTATATATAGGGATCCCAAGGGGGGGGTGCGCCAGCCCCTAGGAGATCCAATCTCCAAGGGGGCGACGGCCAGGGGAGGAGTCCTCCCCCCCCCCCCCCCAAGGCACCGAGGAGGTGCCTTCCCCTGCTGGGACTCTTCCTTTAGGGTTTCCCCAGGCGCAAGGGCCTCTTGGGGCTGGTGCCCTTGGCCCATGTAGGCCAAGGCGCACCCCCTACAGCCCATGTGCCCCCCCGGGGCAGGTGGCCCCACCCGGTGGGCCCCCGGGACCCTTCCGGTGGTCCCGGTACAATACCGATGACCCCGAAACTTGTCCCGATGGCCGAAACAGGACTTCCTATATATAAATCTTTACCTCCGGACCATTTCGGAACTCCTCGTGACGTCCGGGATCTCATCCGGGACTCCGAACAACATTCGGTAACCACATACAAGCTTCCTTTATAACCCTAGCGTCATCGAACCTTAAGTGTGTAGACCCTACGGGTTCGGGAGACATGCAGACATGACCGAGACGTTCTCCGGTCAATAACCAACAGCGGGATCTGGATACCCATGTTGGCTCCCACATGTTCCACGATGATCTCATCGGATGAACCACGATGTCAAGGACTTAATCAATCCCGTATACAATTCCCTTTGTCTAGCGGTATTTTACTTGCCCGAGATTCGATCGTCGGTAT
>NW_025305017.1:0-790 GCF_018294505.1 Triticum aestivum
TAAAGATTGATATATTGGAAGCCTATGTTTGGACATCGGAAGTGTTCCGGGTGAAATCAGGATTTTACCGGGTTACCGGGAGGGTTACCGGAACCCCCCGGGAGCCATATGGGCCTTCATGGGCCTTAGTGGAAAGGAGAAAGGGGCAGCCCAAGGTGGCTGCGCCTCTTCCCCCTCCCCTAGTCCTATTAGGACTAGGAGAAGGTGGCCGGCCCCCCTCTCTCCCTTCCCCTCCGAGGAATCCTAGTTGGACTAGGATTGGGGGGAGGAATCCTACTCCCAGAGGGAGTAGGACTCTCCTGCGCCTCCCTCTATGGCCGGCCAGCCTCTCCCCCTCTACTCCTTTATATACGGAGGCAGGGGCACCTCTAAACACACAAGTTGACACAAGTTGATCCACGTGATCGATTCCTTAGCCGTGTGCGGTGCCCCCTGCCACCATATTCCTCGATAGTACTGTAGCGGAGTTTAGGCGAAGCCCTGCTGCTGTAGTTCATCAAGATCGTCACCACGCCGTCGTGCTGACGGAACTCTTCCCCGACACTTTGCTGGATCGGAGTTCGGGGATCGTCATCGAGCTGAACGTGTGCTCGAACTCGGAGGTGCCGTAGTTTCGGTGCTTGATCGGTTGGATCGTGAAGACGTACGACTACATCCTCTACGTCGTGTCATCGCTTCCGCAGTCGGTCTGCGTAGGGTACGTAGACAATACTCTTCCTCTCGTTGCTATGCATCACATGATCTTGCGTGTGCGTAGGAAAATTTTGAAATTACTACGAAACCCAACAGT
>NW_025305018.1:0-790 GCF_018294505.1 Triticum aestivum
TGGAAATCACTCCGGGGGCCCAAAAAGTGAGTAATAGTCCATGATACGGGCCAGACTCTGCCAAAACTATGAGTATTGATGACCGACAGGTAAGCGCGCCTTGGGGTTCAACAACTATGGAAATCACTTCGGGACCTAAAAACAGTGAGTAATAGTCCACAAAACACGTTAGAATTGGCCAAAATTGTGAGTGTTGCTGACCGACACGTAAACACAACCCGGGGTCATTTCGGGACCCCATAACTAAGTAATAGTCCAAGAAACGGGCCAGAATCGGCCCAAACTGCGATTGTTGATGACTTACACTTAAGCTCACCTTGGGGTTCAACAACCATGGAAATCGCTTTGGGGCCCCAAAACGGTGAGTAACAGTCCACGAAACGGGTCAGAATCGACAAAAACCGCGAGTGTTGATAACCAACCCGTAAGCGCACCGAAGGGTTCCTTAATCGTGGAAATCACACCGGGGCCCCAAAAAAGTGAGCAATAGTCCACGAAACGGGCCAGAATCGGCCAAAACTGTGAGTGTTGATGACCGACGCGTAAACGCACGCCGGGGTTCATTAATCGTGGAAATCACTCCGGGACCCCAAAACAGTGAGTAATAGTATACAAAAAAGGCAAGAATCGGACAAAAATGTAAGTGTTGATGACCGAAACGTAAACGCACCCCGCGGTTAGTTAATTGTTGAAATCACTTCGATACCACAAAACAGTGCGTAATACTCCACGAAATGGGCCAGAATCGGCCAAAACTGCGAGTGTTTGATGAGCGACACATAAATGCACC
>NW_025305019.1:0-790 GCF_018294505.1 Triticum aestivum
ACTTGAGTATCCCGCCTTCTTTCCGGAGGAACCCAAATCTCGGGACGAGATTCTTTTGAGTGGGGGTGAGTTGTCACATCCTAGTTAGCCATGCATTAGAGTGTTGCATCATGTTTACTCTTTCATCAGAAACCTGAAATGGGGATGACAGAACCCCCAGTCCCCTCTGAATCCAATTAGGGTTTACTAAAAACTTTTTCAATGAACCTGAAATGCCCTTCTAAAATGCCCATCATTTTTGTCTTGGTTCAGAACCTCTGCCAAAAGTGGTGCACATTTTCCTAGGCCAGCTTAGGGTTTTTGAATTAAATCATAAATATTTGAATTTGGGCATTTAAAATTATATAAAATATTTAAATGCTCAAATATCTCCAAACTAAAATGTTTCATGTTGGAAATAATCCAACTATGGACCAGGAGTAGTTTGGTGATTTTAGGAGTAGCCTAAGTATTTTATTTAATTCAACAAGGTTGCAGAAGTATTAAAAAAACAGAAAACAGAAAGAAATGGAAAAAGCCTACCTGGCGCCTGCTCCCGGCCCACCTGCCAGCCCAGCCCAGCGCCGCTCCAGCGAGCTGCTTGCCGGCCAGGCAGGCAGGCAGGTGCCCGACGGCGACCGCAGCGCGCGCCACGCACCTGATCGCCGCCTCGCCGCTCCCCGCGCCCGGTGACGTCGTGGACCGGCCTCCCTCGCTCCCCCGAACCCCCCAGACACCCCCTCTCCTCTCCAGCTCCTCCCCCTCGCGCTCCCCCGCCATGACCGACGCCACCATCGCCGTGCCTTCGTCG
>NW_025305020.1:0-790 GCF_018294505.1 Triticum aestivum
CCTCCGTGGATCGCCTTTTCAGTTTTCAAAAAGATAAAAGAAAATGATGAAAATGTCAAAAAAAATATAAGAAAATAAGTTTCCCATGTGATATGTGGTCTATTGTTGGGAAATTTTGCAAATGTGAATTTCGAATTTATTTGCAAAATCTCAACAGAATTTAGTAAAATGGGCGTAACTTTTGCATACTAACTCGGATGAAAAAGTTATGAAACCAGCATGGGTATCATGGGAGATCATGACTAGGCCAAAATACATGGGAGGGTTGGGCTTCCGCAACCTTGAGATGTTTAACATCGATTTACTAGCCCGACGAGCGTGGAGAGTGCTGAATAATCCTAACTCTTTGAGCTCTTTGATTCTGAAAGCAACATATTTTCCCGAGACAGGAATATTGGAGGCCGAATTGGGTGCGCACCCTTCGCAGATATGGCGTGCTATAATTGATGGAAGGGACATAATGAAGCAAGGAATCATTAGGAGAATCTGGACGGGAGAGGATACGATGATCTGGGAACACAACTGGATTCCGAGGGATGCTATCCCTAGGCCCATAGTTTCTTTGGTTCACGATCCGCCTACCCGAGTGCATGAACTCATAGAACAAACAACATCCACGTGGAAAGAGGAACAGGTCCGATCTGTATTCATACCTATTGACGCCGAGGCCATACTCAAGATCCCATTATGCACAAGGAGAGTGGATGATTTTTGGGCATGGAGTAGAGAAAAGAGAGGTATGTTCACCGTCTGTTCGACATATCGCGTGAACCAGTGCACCAAGCTAAGC
>NW_025305021.1:0-790 GCF_018294505.1 Triticum aestivum
TCTAATGCAATAAAACTGGGTATGAACGGGGTATGATCAAAGTGTTACTTGCCTTGCTGATGATCCGCAAAACCTAGCGAGTCGAAGTAACAAGCGGCACACTCCGGGTACTCTATCGCAAACAAACAAGCATACAATCAGTACTCATCTAATGCACAGGTAAAACTCGAATGAAAGATCCAACCAGAAAGTTCAACTTAAGAACTCCGGTTTGCAAAAAGAATCAACTCGAAAGAAGCAACGAAAGTCAAACGGCGAAAGAAAGAAACTTCGTTTGCTAATCTGGATCTAGGTCAAATTTTACTGTAGCAAAAACTTGTTTGAGTAGGTTAAACGGAAAGAGAATTTCGAGACGAAACTCTAGGCGCTTGAATCACCTGATTCCGATAAACGAGCGAGAAGTTAAACAGATTCGAAAATTTGATCAGAAATCGAATCTGAGAAAATAACGAGAAAATCCGACGAAAAAGAAAAACGGACGAACGGTTAAATAACGGACGTTCGTTAACAGAGAAAAACCGACGAACGCGTTCGTTAAAACGAACGGTTCGGTGAACGCTCGCGAAATAAGAAAAACCAAAAAAACCGATCTAGGGTTTTTTTTAGAAAACCAGTCAACAACGAAGACGGCCGGCGGCAGTACCTCGTCGGGGCTCCGGCGAGGGCTCCGGTGGCGGGGCTCGGGCGCGAGGGGCGGCGGCTCGGGGGGGCTCCGGCGGCGAGGGGCGGCGGCTCCGGCGCTCCCGGCGGCGGCGGGCAAGGCAAACGGCGGCGGCGGCGGGCGTGATGC
>NW_025305022.1:0-789 GCF_018294505.1 Triticum aestivum
GGTTAGGCGGGATGGGGGCCCTGGGGGGGTAGCAATGCCACCGGAGCGTCGTACCGGGCCCTCATACATGCGGGGTGGTGTTGTGGCATGTCCGAAGAGGCGGCACGCGTCTCCGGGTTGTGGCCCCCCTCACGGACGGCAATGAAACGATGGTAGACGTTCTGCGGTAACGATGCAGCGTGAATATTATTAAATACTTGGAGCGCGATAAAATCATGAGTTTTTTACACAACGTGGGCACATGTGCTATAGGACTGATGGTAATTTTTCATAATTTTTTGTGATGGAGAAGTATCTGAACACTTCCCTCTACGCGGATTGCTCTTCGCACGTCTACGACTGTGGCCGGCGGCCTTCGGGGGGTAGCATACCGTAAAATCTAGCGTAGGCGGCTTCTCACAAGTCTGGAAGTGTTGAGGCGGTTGCAAACGCCCAGCACACGTCTCCGGTGCGTGCCCCCCCTCATGGACGGCGCCGCCGCCGACACCCGGAGGGGGGAAACGGACGCGTCGGGTCTACACGGAGTGGATGTAGCTGTGGGCCTGGCCCGGATGTTGCTCCCCGGTGTCCCTCTGGGCCGACCCGACACAACCGGGTGGAGAGGTCCACTGGTCAAAGCCCGTCCGTGCAAAGTCAAAGGGCTAGATCCCGTGGTCAAACGCTACAGGGTTAGGCGGGACGGGGGCCCTGGGGGGGTAGCAATGCCACCGGAGCGTCGTACCGGGCCCTCATACATGCGGGGTGGTGTTGTGGCATGTCCGAAGAGGCGGCACGCGTCTCCGGTGCGTG
>NW_025305023.1:0-789 GCF_018294505.1 Triticum aestivum
CTCTGAAAAGGTTGAAAGTTGGCATGATATCATCATTTCATCCACATAGCATGTGCAAGAAAGTTGAGAGGGTTACGGCAAAAACTGGATGCACTTCGTGTACAAAACGGACAATCTCTTTCAAAGTATCAGGATTCATCCGGAAACTCGTCTGTTACAAAGGGATTTCATTTTTTAAAACTTATTTGAACTCCTGACTTTTTGTGTGTTCAAAATGCACCATTCAAAGCCACATCATCATTTTTCAATCCTTTCTTACTTCATTTGTTATTTTTCATGCATTTACTAATTATTTTGAGCTATAAGACCCTAAAATTGAAAAGCATTTCAAATGAACTCTGAAAAGGTTGAAAGTTGGCATGATATCATCATTTCATCCACATAGCATGTGCAAGAAAGTTGAGAGGGTTACGGCAAAAACTGGATGCACTTCGTGTACAAAACGGACAATCTTTTTCAAAGTATCAGGATTTCATCCGGAAACTCGTCTGTTACAAAGGGATTTCATTTTTTAAAACTTATTTGAACTCCTGACTTTTTGTGTGTTCAAAATGCACCATTCAAAGCCACATCATCATTTTTCAATCCTTTCTTACTTCATTTGTTATTTTTCATGCATTTACTAATTATTTTGAGCTATAAGACCCTAAAATTGAAAAGCATTTCAAATGTACTCTGCAAGGTTGAAAGTTGGCATGATATCATCATTTCATCCACATAGCATGTGCAAGAAAGTTGAGAGGGTTACGGCAAAAACTGGATGCACTTCGTGTACAAAACGGACAATCT
>NW_025305024.1:0-789 GCF_018294505.1 Triticum aestivum
AAATAACTATATAAAAAATTACTCAAAAATAAATAGAAGAAAATAAATAATGCAGAAAAGGAAAAAATTATATAAATCAAAAATATTCACAAAGAAACTAAATACAGCAAAAAAACCTACTCAGAAATAAATAGAAGAAAAAATAAAGCAGAAAAGAAATAACTATATAAAAAATTACTCAAAAATAAATAGAAGAAAATAAATAATGCAGAAAAGAAAAAAAAATTATAAAAAAATGTTGGGGCGCTGCCCGGTGGGCCTGCCAGACCTAGGTTATGCAAATACAGGCCCAGAAGGGCCAGCGGGCTCACAGGGCAGCGCGCCCTAGTTAGGCCCAGAAGCCTGCTATATAGAGGTGTTTGAAAGGGCAGCCGCGGCTGGGTTTATAAACCAGTGCGGCTGCCCTTCGCTCGGCGTGGTGGCACTAAAAGCGGCGCACTGCGGGTGGCAGCGCAGGGCCATTACTACCGGTTGGTGGCTCCAACCGGTACTAATATGTTGCCCTTTAGTACCGGTTGGAGCCACCAACCGGTACTAAATGCCCGCGTTTCCCGCCGCTTGCGCTGGCTAAATTTGGCCTTTAGTACCGGTTGGAGCCCCCAACCGGTACTAAAGGCCCCTCATATATATATGTCACTTACGAAAATTCAGTTATCGTCGCCACTTCGTTTCACTTCTCGCGCAAGTCTCGATCTCCGACACCCTCGCCGCCCGTCATCGTCGTCGCCGCCGCCCCCGCCGCGCCCGTCGTCGTCGCCGTCCCCGGTGCCCTCGCCGCCCGTCGTCGTC
>NW_025305025.1:0-789 GCF_018294505.1 Triticum aestivum
GACGTCATCAATTTTCCAACACGTTCTGACATATTGCTGTTTTTCAGTCATTTACCGATTTGTTTAGGGAGCTAAATGACGGTGAAATTTAAAATCACTACAAAATGAACTCTGAAAATGTTGGAAATTGGCATGGTATCATCATTTCGCCCGCATAGCATGTGCAAAGAGTTGAGTGGGTCACGGCGAAAACTGGACGAACCTCGTGTACAAACTGGACAATCTCTTTCGGAGTATCAGGGTTTGGGACGAGAACTCATCTGTTACACGGGCACTTCAATGTTTTTTAAACTTATTTGAACTCCAGCCTATTTTTGCGTTCAGTATGCATCATTCAACGCGACGCCATCAATTTCCAACATGTTCTGACATCATTTGCTGTTTTTCAGTCATTTACCGATTTGTTTAGAGAGCTAAATGACGGTGAAATTCAAAATCACTACAAAATGAACTCTGAAAATGTTGGAACTTGGCATGGTATCATCATTTCGCCTGCATAGCATGTGCAAAAGAGTAGAGAGGGTCACGGCGAAAACTGGATGCACCTCATGTACAAACTGGACAATCTCTTTCGGAGTATCAGGGTTTCGGACGAGAACTCATCTGTTACACGGGCACTTCAATGTTTTCTAAACTTATTTGAACTCCAGCCTATTTTTGCGTTCAGTATGCATCATTCAAAGCGACGTCATCAATTTCCAACATGTTCTGACATCATTTGCTGTTTTTCAGTCATTTACCGATTTGGTTAGAGAGCTAAATGACGGTGAAATTCAAAATGACTACAAC
>NW_025305026.1:0-789 GCF_018294505.1 Triticum aestivum
TCCCGAAGTGTTTTCCATATTTGTTGAACCCCATGGTGCCCTTATGTGCCGGTCATCAACACTAGCAGTTTTGGCCGATTCTGGCCCATTTCTTGGATTATTACTCACTGTTTTGGCGTCCCGAAGCAATATCCATAGTTGTTGAACCCCAAGGTGCGCTTACGTGTCGGTCATCAACATTGGCAATTTTGGCCAATTCTGGCCCGTTTCATGGATTAGTTTTTGTCTATAAGCTCACTGTTCAGGGGTCGCGGAGTGGTTTCCATGATTAACGAACCCAGGGGTGCGTTTACGTGTCGGTAATCAACACTCGCAGTTTTGGCCGATTCTGGCTGTTTCATGGACTATTACTCACTGTTTTGGGGTCCCAGAGTGATTTCAACGATTAACGAACCCTGGGGTGCGTTCACGTGTCGGTCAATTACAATCGTAGTTTGGCCGATTCTGGCCCGTTTCTTGGATTATTATTCACTGTTTTGGGGTCCAGAAGCGATTTCCATAGTTGTTGAACCCCAAGGTGCGCTTACATGTCGGTCATCAAAACTGGCAGTTTTGGGTGATTCTGGCCCGTTTCATGGACTATTACTCACTGTTTTCTGGTCACAGAGTGATTTCCATGATTAACGATCCCCGGGGTGCGTTTATGTGTCGGTTATCAACACTCGCAGTGTGGCCGATTCTGGCCCGTTTCTTGGATAATTGTTTTGGGTTCCAGAAGCGATTTCCATAGTTGTTGAACCCCAAGGTGCGCTTACGTGTCGGTCATCAACACTGGCAGTTTTGGCCGAT
>NW_025305027.1:0-789 GCF_018294505.1 Triticum aestivum
AACATCAAAAACATCATAGACGATGCGAGTGAACTCAGTTTTCGATGAACTCGAGCTTGTCACCAAGATGACCATAAGCTCCAAAACTCACAAAGACAAGAACCGAACAAGAGCTGATAATATAGTGAGAAGAGGAAGGGGAGGTATGCCAACAAATAGAGGAGTGAAACCTCCAACTGAGAAGAACCGACATAACCTCCAACATCAAAAACATCATAGAAGATGCGAGTGAACTCCGTTTTCGATGAACTCGAGCTTGTCACCAAGATGACCATAAGCTCCAAAACTCACAAAGAGAAGAACCAAACAAGAACCAATAATATAGTAAGAAGAGGCAGGAGAGGTATGCCAACAAATAGAGGAGTGAAACCTCCAACTGAGAAGAACCGGCATAACCTCCAACATCGAAAACATCATAGAAGATGCGAGTGAACTCCGTTTTCGATGTACTCGAGCTTGTCACCAAGATGACCATAAGCTCCAAAACTCAGAAAGAGAAGAAGCAAACAAGAACCAATAATATAGTAAGAAGAGGCAGGGGAGGTATGCCAAAAAATAGAGGAGTGAAACCTCCAACTGAGAAGAACAGGCATAACCTCCAACATCGAAAACATCATAAAAGATGCGAATGAACTCCGTTTTCGATGAACTCGAGCTTGTCACCAAGATGACCATAAGATCCAAAACTCACAAAGAGAAGAAACAAAGAAGAACCAGTAATATAGTAAGAAGATGCAGGGGAGGTATGCGAACAAATAGAGGAGTGAAACCTCCAACCGAGAAGAACCG
>NW_025305028.1:0-789 GCF_018294505.1 Triticum aestivum
GAGTGCGTGCGTGTGTGTTTTTTTTTTAAACAGAACACTAAAGTGGTCATAATTAATTCAAAAGAATTAATAAAAACACCACAATAATTTATAAAATAACTATGCAATATTTAAAGCCTAATGAACATTAACTTAAGCACAGAACATTTTGAAAATATTTCCTAATGCAATTAATGCACTTTTTGCAGAAAAAAAAATACCAAATAAACTCCAAAACTTCAAATAATATTCAAAATAAAATTTCCCACTCTTTTATATTTTGAGGAAGTCATCTTATCCCCTCTCATTTGTTTTTCTCGAGTGGAAAATATTATTTGAATATTTTTTTAAAAAACTCCAAAAATGCAAAGAAATGATATGCATTGAATGATTCTATTAACATCCGAATTTAATAAAAATTGGGATGTTACAAACCTACCCCCCTTAAGATGAATCTCGTCCTCGAGATTCGGGTTGGCCAGCAAAAAGGTGTGGATGGTCCTGCCTGAGATCTTCTTCTCTTTCCCAGGTAGCTTCCTCCTCGGTGTGGTGACTCCACTGAACTTTGCAGAACCTGATGATCTTGGTTCGAGTGATCCTCTCTGCAGTCTCAAGAATCTTAATAGGCTTCTCCTCATAAGTCAGATCGCTCTCTAACTGAATTGCCTCGAGTGGCACTGTATCCCTCAAAGGAATATCCGCCATCTCTGCATGACACTTCTTCAGCTGGGAAACATGGAACACATCATGAACTCCTGTCAAAGCCTCTGGTAATTCCAACTGGTATGCAACCTCTCCTCTGCGTTCCAG
>NW_025305029.1:0-789 GCF_018294505.1 Triticum aestivum
AACGGCGACGTGGTGGCGATGCAGGGCTTCCGGAGGCCCGTGGAGCGGTGGGGAGGAAGAGGGGGTTGTGGCGGAGCTTCTGAGCTAGTCGGGGGAGCGAGGGGTGGCCGGAGATGGCTGCTATGGCGAACGGCGGCGACGGTGGTGTTCGGCCGTGTGAGAGAGAGAGCGAGGGAGAGGAGGGGAGAGCCGGGGGAGAGTGAGAGAGAGCAGGGGGGAGGCGTGTCGTCGTCCAGGGGCATCGAGGCGAGGAGGGGAGGGCAGGCAGGCAGGGAGAGAGGTGGCGTGGCATGGTGGCGCGCGCGCGCGCCGGCCACACTCCCCTCCCTCTGTCGGGACGAAGACGACAGAGGAGGGAGACAGGCTGGGCCGCCTGCTGGCTGGGCCGGCCAGCTGGATGGGCTGCACAGGGAGGAGCCCAGGTAAGCTTCTCCCTTTTATTTTTTTCTGTTTTCTAATTTCTGACATTTGTTTTGATTTAAATAATATATTAAATCATTTATTTAACTTATGCCAATTTTTGCAGGGGCTAGATATATTATTCCAGAGCTCCTTTAGAAATGGCATAATATTTGGACCATATTTCATATATATAGAAATATATTTCCAATGCAAATATTTATGCATTAATTCCAAATGCCCAAAATAAATGTCCATGAGCCACTAAAAATATTGGTTTGATTTTTATCTCTGTCCAATATTTTCAGAGAGCAACATGAGCATTTTCTTGGACCTTTTTGGAGAAATTTTTATTTGGGTCATTTTCAAAATGATTCTGAGGGTTTCACA
>NW_025305030.1:0-789 GCF_018294505.1 Triticum aestivum
GGACCATTCCGGAACTCCTCGTGATGTCCGGGATCTCATCCGAGACTCCGAACAACATTCGGTAACCACATACAAACTTCCTTTATAACCCTAGCGTCATCGAACCTTAAGTGTGTAGACCCTACGGGTTCGGGAGACATGTAGACATGACCGAGACGTTCTCCGGTCAATAACCAACAGCAGGATCTGGATACCCATGTTGGCTCCCACATGTTCCACGATGATCTCATCGGATGAACCACGATGTCAAGGACTCAATCGATCCCGTATACAATTCGCTTTGTCTAACGGTATTGTACTTGCCCGAGATTCGATGACCGACACGTAAGCGCACCTCAGGGTTCGTAAATCATGGAAATTACTCCGGGACCCCAAAATAGTGAGTAATATTCCACAAAATGGGCCAGAATCGGCCAAAATTGTCAGGGTCGATGACCAACACGTAAGCGCACCTTGTTTTTCAACAAGCATGGAAATCACTTCGGGACCCCAAAACGGTGAGTAATAGTCTATGAAATGGGTCAGAATCGACAAAAACCGCGAGTGTTGATGACCGACACGTAAACGCACCCCAGGGTTCGTTAATCGTGGAAATCACTTTGTGTCCCCAAAACGGTGAGTGGTAGTCCACGAAACGGGTCAGAATCGACAAAAACCGCGAGTATTGATGACTGACACGTAAATGCACCCAACGGTTCGTTAATTGTGGAAGTCACTGCGAGACCCCCAAATAGTGAGTGATAGTCCACGAAACGGGCTTGAATCGGCCAAAACTGTCAATGTGGATGA
>NW_025305031.1:0-789 GCF_018294505.1 Triticum aestivum
CAAAACAATGAATGCATCAATTAGCTAGTCAGCACAGGCTTAACTAATATATATACCTGGTCGGACTCGGTTTGGTGATCACCGGAGCCGTCCTCACGGTCTACTTCTTCACCCTCTCCTTCTTGCACCGGCATTGGGTCATCGGAGCCATGTAAATCAATGAGGAGAGGGCCAGCTGCTTCTTCACCCTCTCCTTCCAGACCATCGTTGTCGTTGAGAAACATCGAGAGGGCATCACTTCCTTCTGCGATTATGTCCCTCAACAACGCTTCTTGTGCTTCGTCTCGGGGGGTGTCCATAGTTTCTACAAATATTTACAACATGGCAATTATTATTCAAACATGACAGATATGGATATATTAGTGGCAAACGTAGAACTAGCTAGCTAATCACAATAAGGATTCGTCTAGGGTTTGGGGTGGCCTCGACAACGCTTCAAGGGTTAGGGGGTGGCCTCAAGAACGCTTCAAGCTAGGAGGGGGTAATATCGACCCCCCCCCCCCACGTGTTGAAGCTATCGGGAGGGGGTCGGCGTTAAACAGTACATCTATGTCCCAGAAGTGACGTGGGCATCGACGTGGGCATCGACGCCCACAAGCTATTGGATTTCTTCAATACTTTGACACTATAGGAACCCTCGACCCTGAAACCTTCGACCCTTGACCCCTTAACGACCCCCGACCCTCGACCCCTCGGCGATCCTCGACACCCTCGTTATATCGACAACGACGCAACATACATATACATGGGAAAATAATGTTATCGGGGAGGGGGTATCGGTACCCCCCC
>NW_025305032.1:0-789 GCF_018294505.1 Triticum aestivum
TGAACACAAAAGAAGTCCAGAGTACAAATAAGTTTAAAAAACATTGAAGTTCCCGTGTAACAGATGAGTTCTCGTTTGAAACCCTGATACTCCGAAAGAGTTTGTCCAGTTTGTACACGAAATGCATCCAGTTTTTGCCGTGACCCTCTCTACTCTCTCGCACAAGCTATGCGGGCAAAATGATAATACCATGCCAAGTTTCAACATTTTCAGAATTCATTTTGTAGTGATTTTCAATTTCACGGCCATTTAGCTCTCTAAACAATTAGGTAAATGACCGAAAGACAACAAATGATGTCAGAACATGTTGGAAATTGATGACGTCGCTTTGAATGCTGCATACTGAACACAAAAGAGGTACGGAGTTCAAATAAATTTAAAAAACATTGAAGCGCCCGTGAAACAGATGAGTTCTCGTCCGAAACCCTGATACTCCGAAAGAGTTTGTCAAGTTTGTACACGAAGTGCGTCCAGTTTTTGCCGTGACCCTCTCTACTCTTTCGCACATGCTATGCGAGTGAAATGATGATACCTTGCAAAGTTTCAACATTATCAGAATTCATTTTGTAGTGATTTTCAATTTCACGGTCATTTAGCTCTCTAAACAATTAGGTAAATGACTGAAAAACAACAAATGATGTCAGAACATATTGGAAATTGATGATGTC
Organism: Triticum aestivum; assembly: GCF_018294505.1. Classification (NCBI taxonomy): domain Eukaryota; kingdom Viridiplantae; phylum Streptophyta; class Magnoliopsida; order Poales; family Poaceae; genus Triticum; species Triticum aestivum. The sequence goes on from NW_025305032.1 coordinate 669, forward strand.
GCTTTGAATGCTGCATACTAAACACAAAAGAAGTCTGGAGTTCAAATAAGTTTAAAAAACATTGAAGTGCCCGTGTAACAGATGAGTTCTCGCCCGAAACACTGATACTCCGAAAGAGTTT
>NW_025305033.1:0-789 GCF_018294505.1 Triticum aestivum
TTCTGACATGTTTCGTGGACTATTACTCACGGTTTTGTGGTCCCGAAGTGATTTCCATAGTTGTTGAACTCCAAGGTGTGCTTACGTGTTGGTCATCAACACTCGCAGTTTTGGCCGATTCTGGCCCGTTTCATGGACTATTACTCACCGTTTTGGGGTCCCAAAGCGATTTCCATGGTTGTCGAATTCCAAGGTGCGCTTACATGTCGGTCATCAACACTCACATATTCGGCCGATTCTAGTCCGTTTTGTGCACTATCACTCAGCGTTTTGGGGACCTATAGCAATTTCCACGATCGATGAACCCCGGGGTTCGTTTATGTGTCCGTCGTCAACAGTGAGAGTTTTGGCCAATTCTGACGGGTTTCGTGGACTATTACTCACTGTTTTGGGGTCCCTAAGCGATTTCCATGGTTGTCGAACTCCAAGGTGCGCTTACGTGTCGGTCATCAACAATCACAGTTTGGGCCGATTCTGGCCCGTTTCTTGGACTACTACTCTATTTTGGGGTCTCAGAGTCATTTCCATGATTGACGAACCCCAGGGTGCGTTTACGTGTCGGTCATCAACACTCACATATTTGGCCGAATCGTGTCCGTTCGTGCACGATTACTCAATGTTTTGGAGACCCAGAGGGATTTCCACGATTGATGAACCCCAGGGTGCATTTATGTGTCTGTCGTCAACACTCACGGTTTTGGCCAATTCTGACATGTTTCGTGGACTATTACTCACGGTTTTGGGGTCCCGAAGTGATTTCCATAGTTGTTGAACTCCAAGGTGTGCTTA
>NW_025305034.1:0-789 GCF_018294505.1 Triticum aestivum
GTCGTACCGGGCCCTCATACATGCGGGGTGGTGTTGTGGCATGTCCGAAGAGGCGGCACGCGTCTCCGGGTTGTGGCCCCCCTCACGGACGGCAATGAAACGGTGGTAGACGTTCTGCGGTAACGATGTAGCGTGAATATTATTAAATACTTGGAGCGCGATAAAATCATGAGTTTTTTACACAACGTGGGCACATGTGCTATAGGACTGATGGTAATTTTTCATAATTTTTTGTGATGGAGAAGTATCTGAACACTTCCCTCTACGCGGATTGCTCTTCGCACGTCTACGACTGTGGCCGGCGGCCTCCGGGGGGTAGCATACCGTAAAATCTTGCGTAGGCGGCCTCTCACAAGTCTGGAAGTGTTGAGGCGGTTGCAAACGCCCAGCACGCGTCTCCGGTGCGTGCCCCCCCCTCACGGACGGCGTCGCCGCCGGCACCTGGAGGGGGGAAACGGACGCGTCGGGTCTACACGGAGTGGATTTAGCTTTGGGTTTGGCCCGGATGTTGCTCCCCGGTGTCCCTCTGGGCCGACCCGACACAACCGGGTGGAGAGGTCCACTGGTCAAAGCCCGTCCGTGCAAAGTCAAAGGGCTAGATCCCGTGGTCAATCGCTACAGGGTTAGGCGGGATGGGGGCCCTGGGGGGTAGCAATGCCACCGGAGCGTCGTACCGGGCCCTCATACATGCGGGGTGGTGTTGTGGCATGTCCGAAGAGGCGGCACGCGTCTCCGGTGCGTGGCCCCCCTCACGAACGGCGCCGCCGCCGGCACCCGGAGGGGGGAAAC
>NW_025305035.1:0-789 GCF_018294505.1 Triticum aestivum
AACCGTTACCCTTCGTGGGTTGAAGTCTCCATCAACGTGGATGTAGGATAGCACCACCTATCCGAACCACGGGAAAACATCCGTGTCTCCTATTGCGTTTGAATTCTCCAAACTCTTCCCTTTACATCCTTGCAAGTTGCATGCTTTACTTTCCGCTGCCTATACACTCTTTGCATGCTTGCTTGATATGTATTGTGAATGTTGAAATTATGCCTAAACTCCACTTAAACCGAAAAAGCTTAAAAATTGCAACTTTAGCATTAAGTGTCTAATCACCCCCCCTCTAGACACATCTACTTCAAGGTCCTACAGCATCACAAATCGTGCTGCTGATGCTCTCTCTCGCAAGGCTCCGGCTGACCATGCAGAGGTTGCGGCCCTCTCTGTTTGTCGTCCCACATGGCTGGAAGTGATTGTCCATAGCTACGCCCAAGATGCGACAGAACAACAAAGGATGGCGCAGTTGGCAGTAAAAGGATCTGATGACAATGGATATACTCTCAAAGATGGGGTGATCCAGTATCATGACCGTATTTGGATTGGCGCTGATGAGGAAATCCAAACATCATTGATCAGAGCTTTGCATGACAGCGCGGCTGGGGGGCACTCTGGGTTCCATGCCACATACAATAGAGTGAAGCGGTTGTTTGCCTGGAAAGGGATGAAGACCATGATTAAGAATTTTGTGTGCGCATGTGCTATTTGCCAACAAGCCAAGACAGAAAGAAGGTCTCCTGCGGGTCTCCTCCAACCCTTGGAAATACCAAACAAGCCGTGGGCGGTGGTGTC
>NW_025305036.1:0-789 GCF_018294505.1 Triticum aestivum
ACATTTTCAGAGTTTATTTTGTAGTGATTTTCAATTTCACCGTCATTTAGCTCTCTAAACAAATCGGTAAATAACTGAAAAACAGCAAATGTTGTCAGAACGTGTTGGAAATTGATGACGTCTCTTTGAAAGATGCATACTAAACGCAAAAATAGGGTGGAGTTCAAATAAGTTTAAAAAGCATTGAAGTGCCCGTGTACCAACTGAGTTCTCGTCCAAAACCCTGATACTCCGAAAGAGATTGTCCAGTTTGTACACGAGGTGCGTCCAGTTTTCGCCGTGACCCTCTCTAATATCTTGCACATGCTATGCGGGCAAAATGATGATGCCATGCCAAGTTCCATCATTTTCAGAGTTCATTTTGTAGTGATTTTCAAGTTCAACGTCATTTAGCTCTCTAAACAAATCGGTAAATGAATGAAAAACAGCAAATGATGTCAGAACGTGTTGGAAATTGATAACGTTGCTTTGAAAGATGCAGACTGAACGCAAAAATAGGGTGGAGTTCAAATAAGTTTAAAAAACATTGAAGTGCCCGTGTAACAGATGAGTTCTCGTCCGAAACCCTGATACTCCGAAAGAGATTGTCCAGTTTGTACACAAGGTGCGTCCAGTTTTCGCCGTGACCTTCTCTACTCTTTTGCACATGCTATGCGGGCGAAATGATGATACCATGCCAAGTTCCAACATTTTCAGAGTTTATTTTGTAGTGATTTTCAATTTCACCGTCATTTAGCTCTCTAAACAAATCGGTAAATAACTGAAAAACAGCAAATGTTGTCAGAACGT
>NW_025305037.1:0-789 GCF_018294505.1 Triticum aestivum
TAAATGGGCTGTAGTAAATTCCATTAGAATTCAAAAATTGGCTGCACATTCTTACAAATCACAAATGGGCTATAAGTTCTCTGCCACACACTTGTGGCCTTACTAAGTCGACGCGTCCCCTAAAAAAAGAGAGTTGGCGCGTATGCAAGGCTTTGTCAACTTATAGTCAACACACGGTTCTAGCAGCAGTGGCCGTTGGATGTCCATCCAACGGATGCCGTGCTTCTTCTTCAATCTCGGATATTCTAGCTTCACCCGCCCAAAAAAAGATTCCTCCCCCTGACATCTGGGGCGCACCGTTTCGGAAGCTGACCTGTGGGCCTACAAAATGACGCGTACCAAGGGCTTCATCAACTTAGTCAATATAAATGATTCTAGCTGCAGTGACCATACGATGTCCATCCAATGGCCGTAGTGCATCTTCAACCTCTGGTCTTCTTGCTCCAGCCGCCCAAAGCAGCGCCGGTCGTGCCGCATGCTCCTGCCTCCCGTGGCCGGCTGTGCTGCCGCAGAGGCCTCACCGCCCCCTACTATTCCCACCGCTAGCCAGGCCCTGCGGCGACGACAGCCTCACACCGTAGCCGAACCAGTGAACCCTCGTACTCCTCTCCGCGCGGGCTTCCACTGCCGCGTCTTCCCCGGCTCCGCGTCGTCCCCTTCCTAGGCCTCGCCGTCGTCCACCGCCCTGGTGCTCTCGGCGCGGCGTGGTCAACGTGGTCAAGGAACGGCTTCCATCGGACGTGGACTGTACGTGGAGAGGCTGACAGCTGGGTCCACGACGGCAGCAAG
>NW_025305038.1:0-789 GCF_018294505.1 Triticum aestivum
AGAGAGAGAGAGAGAGGGAGAGGGACCAACAAGGTTTTTGTGTCGGATGCGTGCGACATAATTGAAGATTTTCGGCGAGAGAGAGTGAGAGAGAGAGAGAGCGAACAGGAGTCCGGGAGAGGGGGAGGTCGCGTTTTATGCATCAGACTGATATAAACCATGTTTCGATATAAACTTGCATTCAAATATTTAAATTGGAGAACATGTTGTCTGCAATCCACACATGAACGGATATATGCGTATATCAAACAAGTTCATTAATTTGACTTTCAACATGTTCATGGAGTACTATAATATTGTACAACATGTTACTCGATTGAGGTGTTCAATTTTGGATTTAGTTCACTATTTTGACTTACTGAACGAGCTAGTTCATTGAATCGAGATTTTCATTTTGGGTTTCGCCTTTTTGAGTGGGTCAACTATTTGTCATATAGCAAATCGCTAGCAACAAGTATGTAAAAACACATTACTCCCGAGCATCATCTCTCCATCTAAAAAAGAAGTGGCAAGCTAATATTTCAAAATTTGATTCGAATCGACTTGGTAAGGTAGACGTGGATGCTCGTTCTCCCAAAATTTGAACGAACGGTTAAACATCCTCTTTGCTTGGTGGAATTCGCCGGAGCAAATAAATGGGAGACGTGAAATTACCGTCCTATGTGGGACACGCATAAATTGGCCCGTTGTACATCGAGGGTAGGTTCGTAACTTCATCCAAGCGCGCCTTCTCCTCGGTCGAAATGACATGTGCCGAATAATTCATAAACCATGGTCGGCAAAACACGC
>NW_025305039.1:0-789 GCF_018294505.1 Triticum aestivum
AAAAAAAAACTATTCTTCTAACCATTTAATCATAGGTTGGTTTGTGAAATCGGTTTGAAATCAGATGGTCTATCATTGATTGAATGCCTGGACGGAATCACAAAATATCGGATGCTTAACATACGTGTGGAGAAATCAAGTTTACGAAATAACCTAGCTAACCACAAAACATCCGATGCTTGAACATCCGTGTGGAGAAATCGAGTTTACAAGATAACCTAGCTAACAAAGTCTGTGCTTTTGTTTTGAGCTTCTTTCTTTCGATGCCTTAGGTGCGCCCAAAACGAATGAAGTCACAAGAAGAACCTATTGGCTAATGTGCCCCAATCTGACTTCTCTTCCATCGGGCCTGCTGTGAGCACGCACCTTTGTCTCTACAAGCTGATTAATTAGCTCACCAAGGCCGTCGTTATATTAAGAAACAATTCATAGCATACTAGCTACTCCAAAACTAAAGCAAACCATAGACCTTTCGACACCGCGAGGACAACCTTTGGCAGGGGAGGAGGCCATATTCTCAAACAAATTGATAAAATTTGGTCGGCACCAGAAGAAGACGTTAAGTTCCTATCGGCTACCTGCTAGCTCGTCCATGTGGCAAAGTTGGCCAGCTCCAAATTAGAAACTCCCGTACGAATCTTTCGTATGATATAGCTATATAACAAAGAGCCTATCAGTGATGTAGCTATAATTGTACGGGAATATTCCCGTGCAAAGCTTTACAAAATTCCTAAGTTATACTAGTTCTATTTGACCTTGACCTAGATGGCTACCGTGTCCACATGGTGG
>NW_025305040.1:0-789 GCF_018294505.1 Triticum aestivum
GGGGGGGGGGGGTGAATAGGCAACTAACAATTTTTAGCTTTTCTTTACCAAATTAAACTTTGCATCAAAATAGGTTATCTAGATATGCAACTAAGTGAGCAACCTATATGATCCAATGACAACAAGCTCGCAAGCAAATAAGAGATATAACACGAGTAAACTTGCGAAAGTAAAGGAACGAGATAACCAAGAGTGGAGCCGGTGAAGACGAGGATGTGTTACCGAAGTTCCTTCCTTTTGAGGGAAAGTACGTCTCCGTTGGAGCGGTGTGGAGGCACAATGCTCCCCAAGAAGCCACTAGGGCCACCGTATTCTCCTCACGCCCTCACACAATGCGAGATACCGTGATTCCACTATTGGTGCCCTTGAAGGCGGTGACCGGACCTTTACAAACAAGGTTGGGGCAATCTTCACAACTTAATTGGAGGCTCCCAACGACACCACAAAGCTTCACCACAATGGACTATGGCTCCGCGGTGACCTCAACCGTCTAGGGTGCTCAAACACCCAAGAGTAACAAGATCCGCTAGGGATAAGTGGGGGGAATCAAATTTCTCTTGGTGGAAGTGTAGATCGTGGCCTTCTCAACCAATCCCGAGCAAATCAACAAGTTTGATTGGCTAGGGAGAGAGATCGGGCGAAAATGGAGCTTGGAGCAACAATGGAGCTTTTGGGGGAAGAGGTAGGTCAACTTTGGGGAAGAAGACCCCCTTATATAGTGGGGGGAACAAACCAACCGTTACCCCCACTTCTGCCCCGCAGAGAGCGGTACTACCGCTTGCCACTATA
>NW_025305041.1:0-789 GCF_018294505.1 Triticum aestivum
GGTTTAGTTTTGGACTGAATACATGAAACAAAGACCTATAGGTTTGCCCCTCTCTCGCCACGAGGGACGGCTGAAAGGTAAACCGGTCCTTGCTGGCACGCAAAAGGTTGTACCCGAAGATTTGGCCGACAAAGCGCATTTAACGGTACTGCTTAACAACCAAGTTCTCGGCGCTTATGCTGATGAACACTTGGCGGAGATACGCCAGAGCTTCTTACCAATGGTGTATCCATTAGATGTCGAGATGAAGGAGAACAATAAGGAATACGCCAGATGGCTGAAGAATCATTTGGCACAAGGATCCATGGATGACATAGCTACGTGATTGGCACAAAAGCCATCACCTACGATGTTGATGTACCAAGCGTATGACATAAAGGGCTACGCGTTCTACACTAAGGAACATGAAGAAAGATCTCACTTCAGAACAGCTGATCAGGACATGACTACCTTGGATATGACCAAAAATATTGCATACATGCATATTTGTCAGGTGATTTTTAGTGCAAACTATTCAATAATCTATTTATGTTATCCAGAACAAAAATACTTCACACATTTTTGTGTTTTGTCTAATTGCAGGTGTATGGGACATTTGTACAATCGACATATGAAGATAAGGAAAAAAGAGATGTTTATTTGCTGTTTCAAACATTCTCTCACGTCACTTTTGGTCCAAGAGAAGATAGAGTCCAAGTCTCTCACGTTCTGGATTCAGATTCGGACTGCACAGACATACCTGACTCAAAACGCCAACAGCTTTTCATACGGACTCCGAATTGGGTGATT
>NW_025305042.1:0-789 GCF_018294505.1 Triticum aestivum
GGTGTTGGCGGGCCCCTACCCTTGGAGGTTGGCTGCCCTGCCTTCACCCATGAGCTGCGGCGAGTCCATTGGTCGTTCGTTCGCACGTTCAAGACAGAGATACCTGAGAAGTACGACATGAGGCTGATCCCTACACAGTTCCTGAGCATCTACACCATCGTTGTTCAGGCTGTCGGGCGGAGAGATGAGAAGGTGTTCGCCAACTACTTCCCTTTGGCCCTCAAGTCCAATGTGAGGTCTTGGCTGATGCAACTGCCGGGGAACCCTATTTCATCATGGGCAGACCCGTGCTAGAAGTTCATCGGTGCTTTCATCGGTGGCCACCAGGAGACGGGTCGACCCAGCGATCTGCAGCTCCTCCAACATAAGGAAGGAGAAACCTTCCATAAGTATTTACAGAGATTCAGCAATGTTCATAGAAATATTCCAAATATCCATCCAGCAGCTGCGATAGCTACCTTCCATTCCAATGTGCGCAACCGCCGGATCCGTTCCAAGATGAACGTGCGGTTTCCCAAGGCTGTGAAGGAGGTGTGCACCCTAGTAGATAAGTGTGCCCGGATGGAGGAGGGAAGGAAGTTTCCCTGAGAGGAAGATTGCGTCAATGTTGATTCAGATGATGATGATGATGATGATGAGTCAACCAGTTAGAAGAAAAGCAAGAAGCGCGGTAAGAAGCGGAGGGATATGGTAGAGTTGATTGTTGAAGGATCGGGCACCCCTAGTACTGGCAAGATCGCCAATGTTGTGGTCCCCGGCAACGAGACTTCCGTGTGTGCTGATTGCCGG
>NW_025305043.1:0-789 GCF_018294505.1 Triticum aestivum
AATCTTCAACAACGTTCTTCACAAGGTTGTTGAAACTGTAGATGTGCGGTTCGATGAAACTAATGGCTCGCGAAGAGAGTACCTACCTTCTCTGATAGATGAACCAGCACCTGAGGAATCAATCAAGTTCAAGGCTACTGAGGATGTCATTCCGACCGAAGAATCTGCTAAAGAATTCATTCCAGAATGTGAAGAACGTCGAGCTGAGGCACCTGAAGAAAATGGTGCTGAAGAAAATGCTGAACAAATTCCTCGACGACAACCAGCTCATCCTCGCGTTGCCAACAAAGTGCAGATTGAGAAAATCATCAGCGACGTCAACATTCCAGGTCCACTCACGTGCTCAAGAGCTTCACATTTATCTAACTTTTGTGGGCACTTTGCTTTTGTCTCTTTCACAGAGCCCACTAAGGTAGATGAAGCATTTATGGAGCCTGAGTGGATTCAAGCCATGCAAGAAGAATTACATCAGTTCGAGCTCAACAACATCTGGGAACTGGTCAAACGTCTAGATCCTCGCAAGCACAATATCATTGGCACAAAGTGGATCTACCGCAACAAGCAAGATGAGAATGGCCTTGTGGTGAGGAATAAGGCACGGCTTGTAGCTCTAGGCTACACACAGGTTGAAGGAATTGATTTCGATGAAACTTTTGAGCCTGTTGCTAGACTTGAGGCTATTCGCATGTTACTTGATTATGCTAACCATCATGATATCACTTTATATCAAATGGATGTGAAAAGTGCATTCCTCAATGGTAAGCTTGAGGAAGAAGTATATGTTGCTCA
>NW_025305044.1:0-789 GCF_018294505.1 Triticum aestivum
AACGGACTCCAGATCAGCCCTCCCGAGAGAGATTAGGGCTTGGCGGCGGCTCCGTATCGTAAAACACGATGAAACTTTCTCTCTGATTTTTTTCTCCGCGAGACGAAATATATGGAGTTGGAGTTGAGGCCGGCGGAGCCTCAGGGAGGCCACGAGACAGGGGGGCATGCCCAGGGGGGAGGGCGCGCCCCCCCACCCTCGTGGACAGGGTGTGGGCCTCCTGGTCTTGTATCTTTCGTCAGTATTTTTTATATTTTCCAAAAAGTGCCTCCGTGGATTTTCAGGACATTCCGAGAAACTTTTGTTTTCTACACATAAAACAACATCATGGCAGTTCGGCTGAAAACAGCGTCAGTCCGGGTTAGTTTCATTCAAATCATGCAAGTTCGAGTCCAAAACAAGGGAAAAAGTGTTTGCAAAAGTAGATACGTTGGAGACGTATCAACTCCCCCAAGCTTAAACTTTTGCTTGTCCTCAAGCAATTCAGTTGATAAACTAAAAGTGGTAAAGAAAAACTTTTACAAACTCTATTTGCTCTTGTTGTTGTAAAATGCAAAGCCATCATTCAAGTTTCAGCAAATATTATGAAATAACCATACTCACAATAACTCTTAGGTCTCACAATTACTCATATCAATAGCATAATCAGCTAGCGAGCCATAATAATAAAACTCAGATGACAACACTTTCTCAAAACAATTATAACATGATATAACAAAATGGTATCTCGCTAGCCCTTTCTGAGACCGCAAAACATAAATGCAGACCACCTTTAAAGATCAAGGACTG
>NW_025305045.1:0-789 GCF_018294505.1 Triticum aestivum
GAGGGCCTCTGCATCCGGACAGTCGACGATTTGATTTTTCTTTGTTAAGAACCGTGTCCAGAATTGCATGGCTGATTCGTCTGGCTGCTGGATTATGTGGCTTAGGTCATCTGCGTCCGGTGGTCGCACATACGTGCCCTGGAAGTTGTCGAGGAATGCGGCTTCCAGGTCTTCCCAGCATCCAATTGACTCTACGGGCAGGCTGTTAAGCCAATGCCGAGCTGGTCCTTTAAGCTTGAGCGGGAGATATTTGATGGCGTGAAGATCGTCGCCGCGGGCCATATGTATATGGAGGAGATAATCCTCAATCCAAACCGCGGGGTCTCTTGTGCCATCGTAGGATTCGATATTAACGGGTTTAAACCCTTCAGGGATTTGATGATCCATTACTTCGTCAGTGAAGCATAGTGGGTGCGCGGTGCCTCTTTATTGAGCAATATCGCGACGTAGCTCGAGAGAGCGTTGTCTGCTGTGTTCGGCCCGGCCGGAGTAGTTGTATCCGGCGCGACGGTATTCATCGTGGGTCTTGGGGCGCCCACGTGATCCATAGATAGATCTGGAATGTCTTGCCTTGTCCTCCAATATATCCCGCAAGTCCGGCGCGTTCCCCCGTGGCTTCATGCTTTTTGAGCGGTGCCGGGGTACGGTTTTGGTGGAGGGCTTGCACACCTCTCTGTCGCGGCCACGAGGTGGTCGGTCTGCCGTATTGTGCGCTGGTGATGCAGGTTTGTACGCTTCCTCCTCTAGTCGGGGGAGCAACTTGTGTTTTGGGTAACTTTTGGAGGGGCG
>NW_025305046.1:0-789 GCF_018294505.1 Triticum aestivum
CCCCCCCCCCCAAACAATTGTAAAGAGGGTCTAGCTTTGCTAGTTGCAATAAGGAATTAATGTATAATGTGGTTGAAATTATTTTTCTAAGTATATAATAATAAATGGAACAAAATTAAAGTGCATATAAAGTTGTTGGAAAGGTAAAATGGAACAGGGTTCATAGGATCGCCAATAGAACTCTTCCAAAAGCAATGGTGCATGTGAGTGACATAAAGATATACGTGTATAAAATATTACATACTGATGATAGAAAATTTCATATGTGACGAGATGATATTATATAGGCATCATGTCCATGAATCCATGGACCAAATCTGTCATGCACGTATGACTAATACTGAACTCAAACACCAAAATCCATAATGCATCTTCGAGTGTCAAGTAATAAAAAAGAGCATTGATTTGAGTAAGATGGCATACATTCGATCATATTCACCTAATCTTCTAGCTCATCACCGAGACAAAACATTTATTATCTTTTTATCCTCAGTGGCAATAACATAGTACAAGACTTCTCCTCTTACTATCACCAAGGTAGTTAAATTGCAAGAAGAAACCCAACTAATGCATACCACTCACACTACTGATCATCCCTCTAAACTGAGCAATGAATAACTAACCAATCGAGAGGATAATACATCCGTAAATCAAACATAAGCATCACAAAAAACTGATTATAAAGTAACAACTCATCACATAAGTATAATCACCACTATAATAAATCAAATGGATCACACTCATTTTAGGTAGCTCATTTGAGCATATTAAAGAATTGGGGGGGGGGGG
>NW_025305047.1:0-789 GCF_018294505.1 Triticum aestivum
GCTAGATCGATGTGACATCGAGTCGGGGTCCTGACAGCGTTGGTATCAGAGCGGACTGGGGGTTCTGTCATCCCCATTTCAAGTTTCTGATGAAAGAGTAAACATGATGCAACACTCTAATGCCGGTATCCCCACGGGTGTCGTCTTACCTTTTCCCGGGACCGTTTGCGCCTGTTGGCTCACGTATATGATAGTGTCGCTAGCATCCATATGATAAAGAGCCCGGGCTGACATGACTAGTCGTAAACCCAAAGTGGCACAGACTTACAGGGACAGGCATCCATGACCCAGCTTCGAACGTGTCGGTCATCAGCAAGTGGGTGCGGGCTGTAGCACTGGGCTAGCAGGACTCCGGTAAACCGGGCTGTAGCGGCTAACAGGACTCCGGTACTCAAAGCGTGACATTTCCCCGAAGGGACAGACACAGGAACGAAGAAGGACACATGCCGGCCAGCCTAAGTGTTCCAGAGCAGTAGCAAGCTACCATGGCTCAGCGGTAACACTAGGAGACATTTCCCGGTAAGAGAGGCTACTAAAGATAAACAACTAGATAGTCAGATCCCACACATACCAAGCATTTCAATCATACACACAATATGCTCGATATGTGCAAATACAATGAAGCATCACAACATGACTCTATGACACAAGTACTTTATTTAAGGCTCAGTGAGCCATACATAACATACACAAAGGTACGGGTCTCACGACCCCACATACAAGTCATACAGTCATACAAACCAGCAGCGGAAGTAACTTGTCTGAGTACAGACAACTAGTAAAATAAAA
>NW_025305048.1:0-789 GCF_018294505.1 Triticum aestivum
AAAAGCGTTCAAGATGAATGTTGTTCGTCTCGTCGAAACGAGTAAATATGCTTTTGGGCTCATTTTCATCAGAGGTCGTTTACCACCACAAAAAAGACCCGCAAGGTGCAGCCAGTTTTAGACCAAACAGTTTTGGAAAGTTCGGATAAAATCAATCCGAATTTGACTAGGGTTTTGGATGTGAATCCAAACCTTTTCCTTGCACGGAAAGTCCAGCCGCCTCTTCTGTACCTAAGGGGTGACGGCCGATTGAACAACACACAATCGGCAAAATCATCTACCACTTTTTTTATCTTTTATCTTTTCTCCTTAACCCTAGTTCTTCTTCTTCCTCGTTCTTCGTCTGTTCTTCTTGTTGCAGGGTGGCGAACCTTGAGGCCCTAGGGGCGATCAGGTTGACCTAGGGCAGCCCATAGCCTCCGCGCGCTCTGATGGGGTCCCTCCCGGGCGTGTGGGGTTTCGGGTCCTCAAAAGCACCCTCCGGATTGCTTGCGTACCGTGCTTTCGGACGTGTCTCCTTCGACGTGAGCTGCGGTGCATCATCCCCGGTGTCGAGGGTACACGGTGACGTGTTTGTGTGCGAACACATCCCTCCTTCTAATTAACGCCTGTATCCGTCTCCCGCGGACACCATAGTCACCACCTTGTCATCAGTGGTGTTTGTCCAGTCCAGACCGATCTTTTACCTGGCTGGTCTAGTGCAAAAAAGGGGATCGTTGGGTGCTTCGGTTCGGTCCGCCGGTCCAAGCAGCGACTCGATCAGGGACCGGATCATGTCCACCTTGAGCC
>NW_025305049.1:0-789 GCF_018294505.1 Triticum aestivum
AATGTTTTTTAAACTTTTTTGAACTCCGGCATATTTTTGCGTTCAGTATGCATCATTCAGAGCGACATCATCAATTTCCAACGCGTTCTGACATCATTTGCTGTTTTTCAGTCATTTACCGATTTGTTTAGAGAGCTAAATGACGGTGAAATTGAAAATCACTACAAAATGAACTCTGAAAATGTTGGAACATGGCATGGTATCATCATTTCACCCGCATAGCATGTGCAAAAGAGTAGAGAGGGTCACGGCGAAAACTGGACGCACCTCGTGTGCAAACTGGACAATCTCTTTCGGAGTATCAGGGTTTCGGACGAGAACTCATCGGTTACATAGGCACTTCAATGTTTTTTAAACTTTTTTGAAATACAGCCTATTTTTGCATTCAATAAGCATCATTCAAAGCAACGTCATCAATGTCCAACACGTTCTGACATCATTTGCTGTTTTTCAGTCATTTACCGATTTGTTTAGAGAGCTAAATGATGGTGAAATTGAAAATCACTACAAAACAAACTCTGAAAATGTTGGAACTTGGCATGGTATCATCATTTCACCCGCATAGCATGTGCAAAAGAGTAGAGAGGGTCACGGCGAAAACTGGACGCACCTCGTGTACAAAATGGACAATCTCTTTCGGAGTATCAGGGTTTCGGACGAGAACTCATCTATTACATGGGCACTTCAATGTTTTTTAAACTTTTTTGAACTCCAGCGTATTTTTGCGTTCAGTATGCATCATTCAAAGTGATTTCATCAATTTCCAACACGTTCTGACGTCATTTGCTG
>NW_025305050.1:0-789 GCF_018294505.1 Triticum aestivum
AGTGACACCACGTTAACCCTCTGATGGTGTGCTGTATTCTGTTCAATACGCTCCAACAAACGGTTTGTCTCCCGCTTGTTTCTCTCAGCTTCCATCATCACCTCGGCTAGTGAAGGAGGATGAGGCAGATTTTCATTCCTGGCTTCACTGCCTTCGGCCTGCTCTTGAGAAGCAGGGTTGGCGCGCGTGTTGACCATCCTAGGTAAACAAGACAATGATTTAGTCAGAATGATAAAATTCCGACATAGGATACATAATGCAAGGAATAACTCGGAATGCAAGATGATCATCCGTATGACATGGTAGATACAGAAACTGCTTCTTTATTCCATCGTCATACACACCATACAAGGTTTAGTACAAGACCAAACAAAGTACTATTACGGTGAAAAGGGATTACATCTCATCGGAGGCATTCCAAACTCCTATACATTATTTTTCTACAACTCCGGAAAGAGTACAAACTAGGTCATATCCCACGAGTCACGCGGGACGACAAACGACACAGCTAGTGCGAACTAGGGATACTACCCCTAACTCAGACCGATCCGTAGTAGTCCTCATAAAAGTCACCTCCATAGCCTAGAAGCTCAACATGTTCATCCGGAAACAGACGATCTCGCGGAGCTTGTGGACCATAGGGGCTAGGATGAGGCCTTGGACCAACAAACGGTGGCCTGCGGGGACCGCGAGGTGGGGTGATGCCTCCTACATCACGCCAAACCATCACGTCAGGCAGAGCAGATCTCACAGGATAGAGATCGCGCATATCTGAGAATCCAGCTTGCA
>NW_025305051.1:0-789 GCF_018294505.1 Triticum aestivum
AAAAATGTTCGGAATTTCAAACAATATTGATTATCTTTAATTTGAGTGAAATTAAAATTTATTCATTAATTTTAGAATTTTTATTTAATTTGAAAAATTCTTTGGAGATTTTGAAACTTTTATGAATTTGAAAAAAATATTCTACCTTTTCAGAAAAGTTCGCAAAATATTAAAACATTTATGAAATTTTAAAATATTCATGTTTTCTAGAATGAACAAAAAAATAAAAAAACATAGAGAAAACCGAATTAAAAATGGCAAAAAGACCATATATGAAAGAAAATGGAAAATCAACTGAAGGTTTCTGGAAGCTTCCCAAAACCTGTTGGGAGCTTCAGGAAATTTAGTGCCCCTAAATGGGTTGACCGTTTAGGAATAGCGCTGGGAGAGGGGAGTGCACGTCATACGTGCAAGCCTCTAGTCGGCAACCTAAGTGCCAAATAGGGTTTTCCGAAATAACAAGTGCCTTGTCGCTCGGGGGCCAAACATCGCTCTCCCTTAACTACACACACGGGCATGGAAATGCTGGGATGTGAGCAAACACAATTGACAGAGGTGCAATGGCGATGTGTCACGCTGCATCCACTATGATGGGCTACATCATGGGGGTGTTCCCATCTGCATCGGTGCCTAAGGCCGTGTGTTGAGGATTGTCACCTAGATTCGCGAATCATTGTTGGTGCTGATGAACTTGACCAGTAGAACTTTGGTTCCCATTAGTGGGGCCAATAAATAATCCCTTGGAAGTCCCACGAACTTTCTCAAGGCTCGGGGCAATTGCCCCCCCCC
>NW_025305052.1:0-789 GCF_018294505.1 Triticum aestivum
GGCTGGGCCAGCCCAATGGCCTGGTGCCCTGCTGGGCCGAACGGCCCAGGGGAGGGGGGGCTTGCTTCGTTTTTTTTTTGCTATGTTTTGTTTTTGTTTTACCGTTCCTTTTATTTATTTCCTTTAATGTTTTCATTTAAAGTTTCTTTTATTTTAGTTTTATAAAATACCCAGTCAGCACCTAAATTAGTATTACTAATTAGTCCACTGCCACAATTATTTTGGCACACTACTAATTTAGTTTGATTATTATAACTTTTTAAAAGGCATCTAATTAATTGTTTTTGCTGTCATTTCTATTACTTTAGTGCATTTAAATATTTTATTAAAAGATAATTTATCCACCAATATTTACTAAGGATTATTAGACACATTAGGAACAATTTAGTTTCGACTTTTGAAAACTTTAATTGTTTAACTTAAATTCAAATTTTGAATATGAATCGTTTCGAACTAACGCGAGATTATCAACAGTAATCCGAGGTGACGTGGCATCGTTAACGTGGGGTTACTGTAGCCTAATTATCCGGGCGTCACACCTTCTTCTTCTGCTTCTTCTTCTCCTCCTTCTTCTTCTTCTTCTTCTTCTTCTTCTTCTTCTTCTTCTTCTTCTTCTTCTTCTTCTTCTTCTTCTTCTTCTTCTTTTGCTTCTTCTCCTTCTCCTTCTTCTTCTTCTCCTTCTTCTGCTTCTTCTTCTTCTTCTTCTTCTTCTGCTGCTTCTTCTTCTTCTGCTGCTTCTTCTTCTTCATCATCATCATCTTCTTCTTCTTCTTCTTCTTCTTCTTCTTC
>NW_025305053.1:0-789 GCF_018294505.1 Triticum aestivum
AAATTAGATGCACTTCGTGTACAAAATGGACAATCTCTTTCGAAGTATCAGGGTTTCATACGGAAACTCATCTGTTACAAAGGGATTTCAATTTTTGAACTTATTTGAACTCCAGACTTTTTGTGTGTTCAAAATGCACTATTCAAAGCCACATCATCAATTTTCAACCCATTCTGACTTCATTTGTTATTTTTCATGCATTTACTTATTATTTTGAGCTATAAGACCCTAAAATTGAAAAGCATTTCAAATGAACTCTGAAAAGGTTGAAAGTTGGCATGGTATCATCATTTCATCCACATAGCATATGCAAGAAAGTTGAGAGGGTTACGGCAAAAATTGGATGCACTTCGTGTACAAAATGGACAATCTCTTTCGAAGTATCAGGGTTACATATGGAAACTCGTCTGTTACAACGGGATTTCATTTTTTTAAACATATTTGAACTCCTGACTTTTTGTGTGTTCAAAATGCACCATTCAAAGCCACATCATCAATTTTTAACCCTTTCTGACTTCATTTGTTATTTTTCATGCATTTACTGCTTATTTTGAGCTATAAGACCCTGAAATTGAAAAGCATTTCAAATGAACTCTGAAAAGGTTGAAAGTTGGCATGGTATCATCATTTCATCCACATAGAATGTGAAAGAAAGTAGGGAGGGTTACGACAAAAATTAGATGCACTTCGTGTACAAAATGGACAATCTCTTTCGAAGTATCAGGGTTTCATACGGAAACTCATCTGTTACAAAGGGATTTCAATTTTTGAACTTATTTGAACTCCAGA
>NW_025305054.1:0-789 GCF_018294505.1 Triticum aestivum
AAAGCCACATCATCATTTTTCAATCCTTTCTGACTTCATTTGTTATTTGTCATGCATGTACTAATTATTTTGAGCTATAAGACCCTAAAATTGAAAAGCATTTCAAATGAACTCTGAAAATGTTGAAAGTTGGCATGATATCATCATTTCATCCACATAGCATGTGCAAGAAAGTTGAGAGGGTTACGGCAAAAACTGGATGCACTTCGTGTACAAAACGGACAATCTCTTTCACAGTATCAGGATTTCATCCGGAAACTCGTCTGTTACAAAGGGATTTCATTTTTCAAACCTTATTTGAACTCCTGACTTTTTGTGTGTTCAAAATGCACCATTCAAAGCCACATCATTATTTTTCAATCCTTTCTGACTTAATTTGTTATTTTTCATGCATTTACTAATTATTTTGAGCTATAAGACCCTAAAATTGAAAAGCATTTCAATTGAACTCTGAAAAGTTTGAAAGTTGGCATGATATCATCATTTCATCCACATAGCATGTGCAAGAAAGTTGAGAGGGTTACGGCAAAAACTGGATGCACTTCGTGTACAAAACGGACAATCTCTTTCAAAGTATCAGGATTTCATCCGGAAACTCATCTGTTACAAAGGGATTTCATTTTTTAAATCTTATTTGAACTCCTGACTTTTTGTGTGTTTAAAATCCACCATTCAAAGCCACATCATCATTTTTCAATCCTTTCTGACTTCATTTGTTATTTTTCATGCATTTACTAATTATTTCGAGCTATAAGACCCTAAAATTGAAAAGCATTTCAAATGAACTCT
>NW_025305055.1:0-789 GCF_018294505.1 Triticum aestivum
TCCTTTCTGACTTCATTTGTTATTTTTCATGCATTTACTAATTATTTTGAGCTATAAGACCCTAAAATTGAAAAGCATTTCAAATGAACTCTGAAAAGGTTGAAAGTTGGCATGATATCATCATTTCATCCACATAGCATGTGCAAGAAAGTTGAGAGGGTTACGGCAAAAACTCGATGCACTTCTTGTACAAAACGGACAATCTCATTCAAAGTATCAGGATTTCATCCGGAAACTCGTCTGTTACAAAAGGATTTCATTTTTTAAACCTTATTTGAACTCCTGACTTTTTGTGTGTTCAAAATGCACCATTCAAAGCCACATCATCATTTTTCAATCCTTTCTGACTTCATTTGTTATTTTTCATGCATTTACTAATTATTTTGAGCTATAAGACCCTAAAAATGAAAAGCATTTCAAATGAACTCTGAAAAGGTTGAAAGTTGGCATGACATCATCATTTCATCCACATAGCATGTGCAAGAAAGTTGAGAGGGTTACGACAAAAACTGGATGCACTTCATGTACAAAACGGACAATCTCTTTCAAAGTATCAGGATTTCATCCGGAAACTCGTTTGTTACAAAGGGATTTAATTTTTTAAACCTTATTTGAACTACTGACTTTTTGTGTGTTCAAAATGCACCATTCAAAGCCACATCATCCTTTTCCAATCCTTTCTGACTTCATTTGTTATTTTTCATGCATTTACTAATTATTTTGAGCTATAAGACCCTAAAATTGAAAAGCATTTCAAATGAACTCTGAAAAGGTTGAAAGTTGGCATGA
>NW_025305056.1:0-789 GCF_018294505.1 Triticum aestivum
TTAACATGACAAAGTCGTGAATGCGAAATATCAGACTCATTGTTGTGGCAAACATTATTAATAACTTTAATGCAAATATCTGACAAAGAGAGGCAGAACAAGCCTCCGCTCTCATAGTCTTTTCCAACAAATTGTCCATACTTAGAAATTACAACTTTATTGGATTAGAAAACCAACTTAAAACCATCTCGACATAAACGGGAACCGCTAACGAGATTTTTATTTATGGACGGCACATGATGAACGCTCTTCAGACGCACAGTCTTCCCCGAAGTAAACTTCAGATCGTTCGTACCAACACCTCGAACGATGGCATGTGACCCGTTCAGCCGTTCCCCATCAGCACGGGTGAAGTCCCTGTTGCCTGGTAAGAAAAAAACATGGAGGCGTCAGCACAAACATGTACATTGTCACCGGTGTCAATTAACCACACTACTAGGAAAAGGGTTATAGATAGAATTGACACTAATGGTGCACCAGGGAAGTAGTGCGCCGCTACTATATACTAATGGCGCACCAGTTGTTGATGCGCCATTAGTGTGGAAGACACTAATGATGCACGCGAAAATAGGTGCGCCACTAGTGATATTTTTTTTCATTTTTACATACATACTAATGGCGCATCCTACCGAAGTGCGCCATTACTAATTCTAACTAGTAATGGTGCACCAGACAGGGAGTGCGCCAGTACTGAATTTTTTTATTCTTTTTTTTTTGCAAAACTACTAATGGCACACCGCCTCACAGTGCGCCATTAGTAGTTTAAACTACTAATGGCGCACCCTGTAA
>NW_025305057.1:0-789 GCF_018294505.1 Triticum aestivum
TTGGTTGCCTTTCAACCCCATATGCATCAATTTCTATGGTGTGGAGAGGTTTCGGTCACTCATGTTGCCGTATGCATAGTTCTATCAACATGCTACTAACACTAAGGTGTGATCCACAGACGCTCTCATATGATGGGCACCAAAGGATAGTAAGATAATGACATGCAACTCAAACCAATCATAACAATTCACCAATTAACCCATAGGACAAAAATAATCTACTCAACTATACAAAAGATGCAAGAAATCATCATATAATAATTCATAGCATCCAGAACCATGTTGAAGTAGGGGATTGCAACGGGTTGTGGGGGAGTGGACCGCTCAATAGAGAGGGAGGGAGGTGATCAAGATGTCGGTGACGGTGAAGTTGTTGAGGACGATCACCGCGATGATGGTTGCCCCGGCGACACTGCGGGGCCACTAGGCGAGAGGGGAAGAGAGCCCCTCCTTATTCTTACATTGCCTCTCCCCTAGATGGGGATAATTTTCCTCCTAATAGCAACTCTAGCAGACCCCGCAAAAAGCCCTGACCCGCAAAATAACCGCCAAAACGCGGGTCGGCGTGGAAAATCCCACCCGAACAGACCCTGCAAATGTGGTCGGCCCGCAAAAAATTTCGAGGGGCGGGGCAAAATCTCGGCCCCAACCCGCGAATACGCGGGTTGCCACCTCGCCCCTACGGTGCCCCGTATCGCAGTGAAGTCATTGGTGGGAGGGTCATTTCAGCCCGCGCCCTTTCCCCATCTCCTTCCGCCGCCCGCCCGCCCTTGGTTCCGCCCGTCCGCC
>NW_025305058.1:0-789 GCF_018294505.1 Triticum aestivum
GGGGCCCTGGGGGGTAGCAATGCCACCGGAGCGTCGTACCGGGCCCTCATACATGCGGGGTGGTGTTGTGGCATGTCCGAAGAGGCGGCACGCGTCTCCGGGTTGTGGCCCCCCTCACGGACGGCAATGAAACGGTAGTAGACGTTCTGCGGTAACGATGCAGCGTGAATATTATTAAATACTTGGAGCGCGATAAAATCATGAGTTTTTTACACAACGTGGGCACATGTGCTATAGGACTGATGGTAATTTTTCATAATTTTTCGTGATGGAGAAGTATCTGAACACTTCCCTCTACGCGGATTGCTCTTCGCACGTCTACGACTGTGGCCGGCGGCCTCCGGGGGCTAGCATACCGTCAAATCTTGCGTAGGCGGCCTCTCACAAATTTGGAAGTGTTGAGGCGGTTGCAAACGCCCAGCACGCGTCTCCGGGGCGTGCCCCCCCCCTCACGGACGCCGCCGGCGGCGGCACCTGGAGGGGGGAAACGGACGCGTCGGGTCTACATGGAGTGGATGTAGCTGTGGGTTTGGCCCGGATGTTGCTCCAAAGTGTTCCTCTGGGCCGACCTAACACAACCGGGTGGAGAGGTCCACTGGTCAAAGCCCGTCCGTGCAAAGTCAAAGGGCTAGATCCCGTGGTCAAACGCTACAGGGTTAGCCGGGACGGGGGCCCTGGGGGGTAGCAATGCCACCGGAGCGTCGTACCGGGCCCTCATACATGCGGGGTGGTGTTGTGGCATGTCCGAAGAGGCGGCACGCGTCTCCGGGTTGTGGCCCCCCTCACGGA
>NW_025305059.1:0-788 GCF_018294505.1 Triticum aestivum
CCGGCCACCTCCTGCTTCGCCGTGGCAGCCTCCCCGACTCCCTCGCGACGCCACGGAGCCGCCCTCGCCCCCTGCACCTCCCCTCTCTCCCCCTGGACCCCATTCCCTCTTCTGTTTCCCTCTCGCGCACACCACCGAGCGGAGCTCGCCGCCATCGTCGCCGTACCCATGACCACGGCCACCCCCTCCCCTCTCCGACGTGCTCCCGAGCTCCTGCACCTCGTCGCCAACCCCTCACCGAGCCACGTGACCGGAAGGGCCCCGAGCAGCCGCCATCATCATCATCTCCGAGCTTCGGCCCCGGCGCCGTTCTCTGTCGAATTCGGCCACTCCGGCGCGCCCCCGAGCTCGCTGACCCTCCCTGCACGATCCCCGTGAGTCCCTGCTCCGTTTCCCCCTAACCCCAAGTTCGATTTCGAGCTCTAGCCGCCCCCTCTACCGGAGCCGAGACGCTCCGCCGCACGGACTCGTCGCCGGCGAAGCCCCGGTGACCAAATGGCCCCGCGCGTGCGTCCGTTGCACTCGCAACGACCCGTGGAGCAACGCTAGCGTGGCAGCTAGCTTGTTTGCAAGCCGCAGCACTAACCCCGCACCCACCCGAGCTCCGGCCGCCGCCTCGGGCTCCACTCCGGCGGACTCCGTCCACCCCCGCACCTCCCGTTGGCCCCCCTAGGTGCGCACGGGCACGGGCTACCTTCTGGTGCCCTTCGCGCGTCCAGCCGTCGCCCGTAGCGCAACCCCGGTGAACTTCCGCCGCGTTCCGGGTCGCCGCCGGCCGAACTCCGGTG
>NW_025305061.1:0-788 GCF_018294505.1 Triticum aestivum
TCGCTTTGGGACCCCAAAACGGTGAGTAATAGTCCAAGAATCGGACCAGAATCAGCCCAAACTGCGTTCGTTGATGACCGACACGTAAACGCACCTTAGGGTTCAACAACCATTGAAATCGCTTTGGGACACCAAAACGGTGAGTAATAGTCCATGAAACGGGCCAGAATCAACCAAAATTGCGACTGTTGACGACGTACACGTAAACGCACCCCGGTCATTGTGAATGTGGAAATAGCTCTGGGACCCCAAAATGGTGAGTAATAGTCCACGGAAGAGCCCAGAATCGAACAAAATTACGATTGATGGTGAGCGACATGTAAACGCACCCCGGGGTGCGTCAATTATGGAAATCGCTCCGGGACCCCAAAACAATGAGTAATAAACCATGAAACGGGGCAGAGTCAGCCAAAACTGCGAGTGTCGATAACCGACACATAAATGCACCCCAGGGATCGTCAATCATGGAAATCGCTCTAGGACCCGAAAACGGTGAGTAATAGTGCACGAAATGAACCAGAATCGGCCAAAACTATGAGTGTTGATGATCGACACGTAAACGAACCTTGCGGTTCGTCAGTTGTGGAAACAACTTCGGGGCCCCAAAACTGGGTAATAGTCACGAAACGGGACAGAATCGGCCAAAACTGCGAGTGTTGATGATCGACACGCAAACGCACCCCAGGGTTCGTCAATCGTGGAAATCACTCGAGGACCCCAAAACAGTGAGTAATAGTCCAAGAGACGGGCCAAAATCGGCCAAAACTGCGAGTGTTGATGACCGACAC
>NW_025305062.1:0-788 GCF_018294505.1 Triticum aestivum
TTTTGTGTTCAGTATGCAGCATTCAAAGTGACGTCATCAATTTCCAACATGTTCTGACATCATTTGTTGTTTTGCGGTCATTCACCTAATTTTTTAGAGAGCTAAGTGACCATGAAATTGAAAATCACTACAAAATGAATCTTGAAAATATTGAAACTTGGCATGGTATCATCATATCACCCGCATAGCACACACGAAAGAGTAGAGAGGGTCACGGCAAAAACTGGACGTACTTCGTGTACAAACTGGACAAACTCTTTCGGAGTATCAGGGTTTCGGACGAGAACTCATCTGTTACACGACCAATTCAATGTTTTTAATAACTTATTTGAACTCCGGACTTCTTTTGTGTTCAGTATGCAGCATTCAAAGCGACATCATCAATTTCCAACATGTTCTGACATCATTTCTTGTTTTTCGGTCATTTACCTAATTGTTTAGAGAGCTAAATGACCGTGAAATTGAAAATCACTACAAAATGAATCCTGAAAATGTTGAAACTTGGCATGGTATCATCATATCACCCGCATAGCATGCGCGAAAGAGTAGAGAGGGTCACGGCAAAAACTGGACGCACTTCGTGTACAAACTAGACAAACTCTTTCGGAGTATCAGGGTTTCGGATGAGAACTCATCTGTTACACGGCCACTTCAATGTTTTTAATAACTTATTTGAACTCCAGACTTCTTTTGTGTTCAGTATGCAGCATTCAAAGCGACATCATCAATTTCCAACATGTTCTGACATCATTTGTTGTTTTTCGGTCATTTACCTAATTGTTTAGAGA
>NW_025305063.1:0-788 GCF_018294505.1 Triticum aestivum
AGCTTATAGAGCTAGTTCAACTCTAGTGTAAAATTATTTGAACTAGCTTATAGAGCTAGTTCAACTGTAGTCTAAAATTATTTGTACTAGCTTCTAGAGCTAGTTCAACTCTAGTGTAAAATTATTTGTACTAGGCTGTAGAGCTAGTTCAACTCTAATGTAAAATTATCTGAACTAGCTTATAGAGCTAGTTCAACTCCAGTGTAAAATTATTTGAACTAGTTTATAGAGCTAGTTCAACTCCCATGTAAAATTATTTGTAGTAGGCTATAGTGCTAGTTCAACTCTAGTGTAAAATTATTTGAACTAGCTTATACAGCTAGTTCAACTGTAGTGTAAAATTATTGGAACTAGCTTATAGAGCTAGTTCAAATCTAGTGTAAAATTATTTGTACTATGCTATAGAGCTAGTTCAACTCTATTGTAAAATTAATTGAACTACCTTATACAACTAGTTCAACTCTAGTGTAAAATTATTTGTACTAGACTATAGAGCTAGTTCAACTCTAGTGTAAAATTATTTGAACTAACTTATAGAGCTAGTTCAACTCTAGTGTAAAATTATTTGTACTAGGCTATAGAACTAGTTCAACTCTAGTGTAAAATTATTTGAACTAGCTTAAAGAGCTAGTTCAACTCTAGTGTAAAATTATTCGAACTAGCTTATAGTGCTAGTTCAACTCTAGTGTAAAATTATTTGAACTAGCTTAAAGAGCTAGTTCAACTCTAGTGTAAAATTATTCGAACTAGCTTATAGAGCTAGTTCAACTCTAGTGTAAAATTATTTG
>NW_025305064.1:0-788 GCF_018294505.1 Triticum aestivum
TGTTTATTGCAGAGACGTGTATCAGGAGAACAGCGGGGAGGTGCTGCCGAAATTTTGCGTAGGATCCGGGCATAGCATGGGAAAATGAACCCAATCTAAACATACTCGGGTGGGATTAGGACCTATCATTACCTATTAGAGTGTAGGTTGCATGGACGTAATAAAATTGACAAAGTAGATCAACTGATGAATACATACATGGTGAATTATATATATATATATATATATATATATATATATATATTTGTTGTGTGTCTAGTAGCTCTGAAAGTCAAGAGGAGTGATCGTGCCTGGATGTACACCGGTCACACTGGTCAGAACAAATGGAGCACTGAATGGTTCACAAAAACCAAGGGGTTTGTGCGAGCCGCATTTGCAAATGGCCAGAGGAAAACCTGGTGCCCCTGTTTACGGTGCGGCAATTGGGAAAAGAGGACAGAGGCTGAAATGGGCAAACACCTGCAGAAGAGTGGTTTTACGCCCGATTATACGGTGTGGACATTTCATGGTGAGTCTGCCCAACGTGACCGAGCTGAGGTGGATCGTCGTCGCACCGACGAGCATGGTACCGGTATGGAAAACATGGTGCAAGACTTTGATGATGCTCGGGATTCGGACGAGGAGATGGAGGAATCTGCAAAGGCCTTCAATGAAATGTTGGAGTCTTCAAAACGTCCGCTCCATGAGCACACTGAGCTTTGTCAGTTGGATGCCATCTCACAAGTAATGGCTCTGAAGGCTCAGTTCAACTTGGGCAGAGAATGCTACGATGCAATGATGACAGTATT
>NW_025305065.1:0-788 GCF_018294505.1 Triticum aestivum
CACTAACAGAAAGTTTATAATTTTTGTGACCTAAAAGTAAAAAGAAATCACTAAAAACTATAAGTATTTAGTTGTAAGTAGAAATAAAAAATAAATAGAAAAAAATCTATTTTTATAGTAAAGTTATTCATAAACTAGTGATTCACACAAATTTTTAAAAATTCAAATTTAAACTATTTAAAATTTAAAACTAATGGCACTAACAGAAAGTTTATAATTTTTGTGACCTAAAAGCAAAAAGAAACACTAAAAAACTGCAAGTATTTAGTTTTAAGTAGAAATAAAAAAATAAAAAACCAAAAAAATATAGAAATAAAAAAGAAAAAACCAAAAAAATGCCTCCTACTGGGCCTCCACGGCCTGAATACGACTAGAAACCCTACATGGGCCAGGATTCAGGCCCGCAGAAGGCCCAATAGGCCCACAGGCAGTAGCAAGTTTAGGCCCGAAAGCCTGCATTAGAGAGGAGCTCGAATGGGTAGGCACACCAGCGCTTATAAACCAGTGCCGGCGCCCTTCAGCTAGCGATGTGGGACTAAACTTTTGGGCTCGGGGCAGCAAAGGCCATTGGTCCCGGTTGGTGGCACCAACCGGGACTAAAGGGGGCATTGGTCCCGGTTCGTGGCACCAACCGTGACCAATGCCCCCCTTTAGTCCCGGTTGGTTCCACCAACCGGGACCAAAGGCCGCCGCTTCCCGCCCTTTGGGCTGCTGAAAATTGGCCTTTGGTCCCGGTTCGTGGCACCAACCGGGACTAAAGGGGGCATTAGTCCCGGTTTGTGCCACCA
>NW_025305066.1:0-788 GCF_018294505.1 Triticum aestivum
GTCCCGGAGTGATTTCCACGAGTAACGAACCCTGGGGTGCGTTTACGTGTCGTTCATCAACACTCGCAGTTTTGGCCGATTCTGACCCGTTTCATGGACTATTACTCACCGTTTTGGGGCCCCAAAGCGATTTTCATAGTTGTTGAAACCCAAGGTGCGCTTACGTGTCGGTCATCAACACTCACAGTTTTGTTCGATTCTGGCCCATTTTGTGGACTATTACTCACTGTTTTGGGGTCCCGGAGTGATTTCCACGTGTAATGAACCCTCGTCTGCGTTTACATGTCGGTCATCAACACTCGCAGTTTTGGCCGTTTCTGACCCGTTTCGTGGACTATTACTCACCATTTTGGAGTCCCAAAGTGATTTCCATACTTGTTGAACCCCAACGTGCGCTTACGTCTTGGTCATCAACACTCACAGTTTTGGCCGATTCTGGCCCGTTTCGTGACGTATTACTCACTGTTTTGGGGTCCTGGAGTGATTTCCACGATTAACGAACCCTAGGGTGCGTTTACGTGTCGGTCATCAACACACGCGGTTTTTGTCGATTCTGACCTATTTCGTGGACTATTACTCACCGTTTTGTGGTCCCCAGTGATTTCCATTCTTGTTGAACCCCAAGGTGCGTTTACGTGTCGGTCATCAACACTCACAGTTTTGGCCGATTCTCGCCCGTTTCGTGGACTGTTACTCACTGTTTTGGGGTCCCGGAGTAATTTCCACGAGTAATGAACCCTGGGGTGCGTATACGTGTCGTTCATCAACGCTCGCAGTTTTGGCCGATT
>NW_025305067.1:0-788 GCF_018294505.1 Triticum aestivum
TTCTAGATCTAATGCTCCCCTGGACAGCAAACTAACAAAATAAGATACCTCCAAAGAGCCCCTTCCTTGGAACCTAGCTAGAGTAGTAAATGAAAAAGACGCCACAACTCCTTTATAAAAACTTAGCCTCCCTGCATGCAAAAAGGAACAAAACCAGCAGGGTTCCTACCAACGTCCAGCCAAGAAATAAAAGGCACATGTCCACAACCCACTAAGAACAAGACAAATTCTTTGGGCCCTACCAGAATCAAGACAAAAAACAAAGAGTACAACACCCTAAAGTGACATGGTGGTGGGCTCCTGAGAATTCATAATATATGGAAAAAATGCAAGAACAGATATGAGAATAATGCCTAGGCAAGGGGGATCTGAGAATAGTAATAAAATAGTTGTTCTGAAAAGGATAATGACCACATGGTCATACCTGCAAAAGAAGATGACAACGCCCAGCCACTTTGACAATACCAGCAGCAGAACCCTGCATATAATAACGTGGTAATACACTGAAGCTAGCAATTAAAGCAAGACATAACAACAGAAGCAGTAGTAGCACATCTCTTGCTATGAATGGAGGAATAGTAATATCAAGCAGTGTAGGGAGCAGCAGAAACACATCTTGCTTCTCCGGGACGCCATGGACACAGGAGCAGCAGCCTAAAAAGTTTGGGGACACCATGATCTTGTCCAGCTCCGCGATGATGGCAACCTGCAAGCCAAGACGATGGGAGGAGGAGTGGTCAGAGAGAGAGAGAGAGAGAGAGAGAGAGAGAGAGAGAGAGAGAGAGAGA
>NW_025305068.1:0-788 GCF_018294505.1 Triticum aestivum
CTTAGTAGTCTGTAGGATCATATTCTTGTGTGTTTCTATTGCTGCTAACCATGCCAGGATCACAAGCCGACGAGATTGACTGGGAGAACTTATCGAACAAGGAGCTTCATGATAAGTTTCAGCAAATGATGACTGAACAGGTACAAGATGTGCTGAACAATTTTGAAGAGGCCATGGAGAAGATCACTGGCCTTGAGAAGACGTTCGAAACAAAGCTCGATAATAGATTTAATGAACTGCTTGCGCGTCTTCCACCACCGGCTGCACCTGTCGCACCTCTGCAACAACAACAACTACGCCCCCTTCCGAATCAGTATGGACGAGCACAGCGTGTTCCTATTGTGCCAGGACAAAATTCTGGTGCCGCTGTTACTGCTGTTGGTGTTTCTTTGGCTCCTGCTACTGCTCCTGCTGGTACCCAGGAGGATGATGAGTATGCGGGCGATTATGAGGATGAGGTTGATCAAAATAGAATCTACGAGCAGCCACTAGCACCACCACCAGCAGGTCGACCTCAGGTATATATTCGTAATGGTAGGCCTGCACCACCACCTCAGGTACGAGATGATGTCTATATTCCTAAACTGAAATTGAATATTCCACCACTTGAGGGTAGATATGTTCCTGATATATATATTACTTGGGAGTTAGAAACTGAACAACGATTTACATGTTTACAATATCCTGAGGAGAGACGAGTTGCTCCTGCTGTTTGTGCTTTCACTAGTTTTGCATGTGTATGGTGGTCTGAACATTGTAGATTATATCCTATTCCAACTACTTGGGCT
>NW_025305069.1:0-788 GCF_018294505.1 Triticum aestivum
TTTTTGAGTTGTGAGAAGATAGAAGTTATTTGTCATTGTAGGAAATCCATCCTTGGACCCACATGATGGAGGTTTCATGGTTGCATGGGTTTGGTCCAGCTGTTGACCACTTGTTAGAGGCTTACAACACACTTGTAAAGGTACTATCTAGATTATTCGATTCGTTTACTTGCCACTTTGTTGCTCATTTGAATTTCTTGTGTATCTCTGACCTACATGTCATGATTTGGTTATTTGAACTTTTGATGGGATGAAAATAGTAAAATTTAATTTTTGACTTGTCAGTAGGCACTCAATATATCATAGTTCTATAGCAGAATGAACATTTCTTAAAAGTTTCAGTGAACATATGATTATAGGCAATATATTGTCTTGCAAAGTGAACTTAATGCACAAGGCACATGTTTGTTTTTTGCCTGTCAATAACTCAAAAATAGTCTCCGTACTAAACCTTATTGGTTTTATTTTGGAAATACTATTGTCTGAGAAAAATATCTTCTGAACTCTAGCCAACAGGAATTAAACACCCTGATGCAAATTTAAAATCAATTGAAATGATGCCTATAATAAAGATGGGAGGATGGGACATAGAATGTCACCTCCCAAGTAGACTATCTCCGGTAGAGGAAATACTTCCGCCGAATTGACATGAAGCTCCACACCCAGGTGGCTGCTCCGGCGACAGTGCTGCTGCTCCGGTGACAGTGCTGCTGTCGTCGTCGTCGGTGTTGACGAGAAGTGTAGGCACAAAGATGACGCCAAATGACAGCCTGGAGCAGTCAAGGAGC
>NW_025305070.1:0-788 GCF_018294505.1 Triticum aestivum
CCCCCCCCCCGGGCTAGTGCTTGTTGTGAGTGCTGGTCCAACCTGAGTGATGTCCGGCGCCCCCTGGGCAACCAGGGTTTATGCCAACCCGACGTCTGGCTCATCCGGTGTGCCCTGAGAACGAGATATGTGCAGCTCCTATCGGGATTTGTCGGCACAGCGGGAGGCTTTGCTGGTCTTGTTTTACCATTGTCCAAATGTCTTGTAAACCGGGATTCCGAGTCTGATCGGGTCTTCCTGGGAGAAGGTATATTCCTTCGCTGATCGCGAGAGCTTATCATGGACAAAGTTGGGACACCCCTGCAGGGTATAATCTTTCGAAAGCCGTGCCTGCGGTTATTGGCAGATGGGAATTTGTTAATGTCCGGTTGTAGATAACTTGACACCAGATCCGAATTAAAACGCATCAACCGCGTGTGTAGCCGTGATGGTCTCTTCTCGGTGGAGTCCGGGAAGTGAACACGGTTTCTGGGTTATGTTTGACGTAAGTAGGTGTTCAGGATCACCTCTTGATCATTGCTAGTGGACGACCGTTCCTTTGTTTCTCTTCTCGCTCTCATTTGCGTATGTTAGCCACCACACATTGCTTAGTCGCTGCTGCAACCTCACCACTTTACCCCTTCCTTACCCATTTAAGCTTTGCTAGTCTTGATACCCATGGTAATGGGATTGCTGAGTCCTCGTGGCTCACAGATTGCTACAACAACAGTTGCAGGTACAGGTTATGCGATGATCATGACGCGAGAGCGATGCTTGCTTACGTTGAGTTCTTCTTCTGCTTCTTCGAT
>NW_025305071.1:0-788 GCF_018294505.1 Triticum aestivum
TCCTCTCCCGAGTGTTTGTCAGAACGTTCGAAGGAACGTGCAAGCGACCAGCAGGACTGACAGATTTGCAATCTTGTGTGCAGAAGTCGAATGAGACTCTGAGAGATTACATCCAGAGATGAATCACGTTGCATCAAACAGTGGAGAATGTATCTGATCACCAGGCAGTCTGCGCCTTCAAGGAAGGCGTAAAGTACAGAGAGTTAAGCCTGAAATTTGGTCGAACTGGAGACATGTCTCTGAGTCGAATGATGGAGATAGCCACCAAATATGCCAATGGTGAGGAAGAGGATCGGCTTCGAAGCGGCAAGCACAAGTCAGTCGCCTAGGAAACCCGAGGAGGGAACTCCAGTCGGAAGCAAAAGAGGAAAGCCGAGCCAGCTGCTCCTGGAGAAACCTTGGCCGTGACTCAAGAAAAGTTCAAAGGAAAGCCCAAAGGACCTTGGAACTCCAAGAAAGTGAAGGATAAAGAGGGAAATGACATGATGGATTTGCCGTGTCACATCCACACGAAGAAAGATGAAGAGGGTAATTTCATTTACCCGAAGCATACCACTTGTCAGTGTCGACTTCTGATACAGCAGTTCCAGGGGAAACAACCCAAGGATAAGGAAAAGGAGTCAGACAAAGCTGAGGACAAGGGAGATAGTGATGAGGAATACCCTCAGGTCAATTCTACTCTGGTGATTTTTGCTGACGTTGAGAGCAAAAGTCGACTGAAAGTTATAAACCGAGAGGTGAATATTGTTGCTCCAGCAACACCCAATTATCTAAAGTGGTCTCAGACA
>NW_025305072.1:0-788 GCF_018294505.1 Triticum aestivum
GTTGATGCTGCTCCATGATAGCATGCCAAATTTCATGAATTTCAGACGAGTTTTGGATTTACTAGAATTTAAAAACCATGCATCTCAATGTTATGTCGGCAATCAACGGTGCCATGGTGTTTGAAATTCATTCCCATTTCTTGCATGGGACATAAGCATGCACCCAAGGACACAGATTTGATTTTTCAACCAATTTATATGCACTGGAGCATGCGCATGTAGTTCCAATTTGAATTATTCACATAAATGCATTGAAAACTCAGCGGATGCACAAAAATGTCCAAACGAACCCCAAAAATCACAAAAAATCACATAACACTCATGTTGTTCTATGTTGACACGAGAAAAAAACTTGAAACCAATAAGAGGCAATGGATATCGTTTCGTCCCTGAAGGTGGGACGGTCCATACCGAAAACCATCATGCTTGTTGTGAGAAGCATATACCCAAACCTGCCCCAAATGGGACAAAATTTGTACCACGACATGTTAATGCCGCTCCAAGAAAGCATGCCAAGTTTCATGAATTTCATACGAGTTCTGGATTTACTAGAATTTAAAAACCAGGCATCTCAATGTTTTGCCGGCAATCAACGCTGCCATGGTGTATGAAAGTCATTCCTATTTCTTGCATGGGACCTAAGCATGCACCCAAGGACACAGATTTGATTTTTCAACCAATTTATATGCACTGGAGCATGCGCATGTAGTTCAAATTTGAATTATGCACATAAAATCATAAATGCATTGAAAACTCAGTTGATGCATAAAAATGTCCAAACGAACCCC
>NW_025305073.1:0-788 GCF_018294505.1 Triticum aestivum
ATCCTATAATGGCACCTGTCTCAAAACACTCAGAAACACCTAAAAATAGGATAGCCAGAATTTTTTTCGAAAAATGCGTTTTCGAAAAATTTTGGGCCTAAACGGAGCGTGGTTTCCGGACTCTTTTTTTTTCTGAAACCTACTCCGGCAAGGAAACACGAATCGAAATCTAGATGGATCTCGAAAACAAACCTAATATGACAAGAATTCGGATTGGTGGTGGATATATGGTGGTGGTATATGGCAGCGGTGGTGGTAGCGGTGGTAGTATATGGATATGGATTCGGAGCGGTGGTGGTAGGTGGCAGGGGCGATGATGATGGTGCGGTGGAGGCGTGACAACTTATAACCAGAACTCGAAACTCTAAAAGATTAGACGCTAAGACCAGCAACTAGACACGACGATGCAACCGCAAATTCAACAAAGCAAAATCCTAAAAAGATTATGCAAAGGCTCAGATTGGTTCGGATATGATGAACTAACCTTAATTTTTTTTGTGGCTTTTTCATGGACTGTAGGTATGAAGAACAGACTCGATCTAAACTACGAAAAACTGTAAAATCTCACCGAGCAACCTGGAAATCTGATACCACTTGATAGAGGCAAAGGTGTCCCGTCTTTCGATGAGATGATGGATATCGCTTTGGTGGCAGTCGACTTTGACGATCCGACTACGAACGTGCGAGGACGTCGCGCCTTAGCAATCGCTAAACCAACTCCGAGAGGTTATTGACCACGCCGGAGCACGATCAACCTAACCACGAGGGTCTGTTTCCTGTGAGCAAAC
>NW_025305074.1:0-788 GCF_018294505.1 Triticum aestivum
TTACACTAGGCCGCTTTCAGGGCAGTAGATGATCTAGCCACCCCTCCAATTCCAGCTCGACGAGCTTCCAAGGCTATACTTCTATCAGTATTGATTTTTATCCACCCATCATCAGGTGGACCCCATCCGTGTCCCGGCAGAGACCGGGCATGCTCCCTTGGCAAATCAAGTAATGCCAAATGTTCCCGAATATGCTTCATCGACTGAATCGGGTCGAGGTCTCCTTTTTCATGGGTAATATTATTCCTGGACGTCCAAATCGACCACATGATCGATACCATCTTCGCCTTGTCAGCTTCTGAACACATAGTCACACAAAATGTCCTTAATCCATGTATGTGGATGTAAATTTGGGCGTTTAACATCCAATCAATCCGGCGCTGCTTCTGGCATGGGTGTAGTTCAGCAAATCATGCATCGGGTCTTCCTCCTCACTAAGACAGATTTTACACTTGTTGTTTGTTGAGACTTGAGATATGTCGATACCTCAGCATACTCTCAATGGGGAGAATCCCCCTCATTACTCGCCACCAGAACACGCGTACTTTGGGTAAAACTTTAAGCTTCCAGAGCCGAGACCATAACTGCTTCTCTGTCTCTAAGGTTTCCGTGGTCGTCCCTTCTTCTAGAGCTCTCTGTTCGTGTTAAATCATTAGAGATCGATACGTTGACTTTACATTATAGTTCCCGGTCTTCTCAAATGCCCAAGCCCTGAAATCATCACCCCCTCCCCTTCTCAAAGGAATACTGAGAATTGCGTCGGGATCGGGGGGTATGAACGACTTACT
>NW_025305075.1:0-788 GCF_018294505.1 Triticum aestivum
CAATCATACCATAGGCTAGCTTCTAGGGTTTAGCCTCTCTGATCTCGTGGTAGATCAACTCTTGTACTACCCATATCATCAATATTAATCAAGTAGGAGTAGGGTTTTACCTCCATCGAGAGGGCCCGAACCTGGGTAAAAACATCGTGTCCCTTGTCTCCTGTTACCATCCGCCTAGACGCACAGTTCGGGACCCCCTACCCGAGATCCGCCGGTTTTGACAACGACATTGGTGCTTTCATTGAGAGTTCCTCTGTGTCGTCACCTTTAGGACCGATGGCTTCTTCGATCATCAACCACGACGCGGTCCAGGGTGAGACTTTTCTCCTCGTACAGATCTTCGTGTTCGGCGGCTTCGCACTGCGGGCCAATTCGCTTGGCCATCTGGAGCAGATCGAAAGCTACGCCCCTGGCCACCAGGTCAGATTTGGAAGTCTAAACTACATGGCTGACATCCGTGGGGACTTGATTTTCGACGGATTCGAGCCACGGCCGAGCGCGCTGCACTGTCACGATGGGCATGATCTAGCTCTGCCGCCAGACAGCGCCCAGAGCACCGCTCAGGTGTCCGCTCCGACCCTTAGCTCGGAGCCGACCGCGCCAGTCGGGGACGGACGGTTGGACGCCGCCCCAGGAGCCGCAATCTCTATGGCGATCGAGCCGAATACCACCCTAGTCCTTTGTGAGGCCTATGACTCCAAGGTGCCGGACTCCTTTCCGGACTCTGGATCCTCCGCACCCCTTCCGATCGAACCCAATTAGGCTCCGATCATGGAGTTCACCGCCGC
>NW_025305076.1:0-788 GCF_018294505.1 Triticum aestivum
AAATGCATGAAAAATAACAAATGAAGTCAGAAAGGATTGAAAAATGATGATGTGGCTTTGAATGGTGCATTTTGAACACATAAAAAGTCAGGAGTTCAAATAAGGTTTTAAAAATGAATTCCCTTTGTAACAGACGAGTTTCCGTATGAAATCCAGATACTTTGAAAGAGATTGTCCGTTTTGTACACGAAGTGCATCCAGTTTTTGCCGTAACCCTCTCAACTTTCGTGCACATGCTATGTGGATGAAATGATGATATCATGCCAACTTTCAACCTTTTCAGAGTTCATTTGAAATGCTTTTCAATTTTAGGGTCTTATAGCTCAAAATAATTAGTAAATGCATGAAAAATAACAAATGAAGTCAGAAAGGAATGAAAGATGATGATGTGGCTTTGAATGGTGCATTTTGAACACACAAAAAGTCAGGAGTTCAAATAAGGTTTAAAAAATGAAATCCCTTTGTAACAGACGAGTTTCCGTATGAAATCCTGATACTTTGAAAGAGATTGTCCGTTTTGTACACGAAGTGCATCCAGTTTTTGCGGTAACCCTCTCAACTTTCTTGCACATGCTATGTGGATGAAATGATGATATCATGCCAACTTTCAACCTTTTCAGAGTTCATTTGAAATGCTTTTCAATTTTAGGGTCTTATAGCTCAAAATAATTAGTAATTGCATGAGAAATAACAAATGAAGGCAGAAAGGATTGAAAAATGATGATGTGGCTTTGAATGGTGCATTTTGAACACACAAAAAGTCAGGAGTTCAAATAAGGTTTAAAAAA
>NW_025305077.1:0-788 GCF_018294505.1 Triticum aestivum
GGTGCTGCGTTGAAGCTTTTTCATGCTCGGTGCTATTGTGACATATTGATGTGATCGAACGACCACCAATGGACAGATCGGGCGGCTAGCTAGGCGGATGATTTCTAGGCAAAATCATCTAGCTGACTGGTAGCATCTACCTATTGTTAATCAATTACGACCAATTTAGAAGGTCATAACATCATCAAAGTCTATACTTCGTTCTGATTGGTCTATCGGCATGTCACGCGGATCTAGCATCAGAGACCGTCGGATACTCCCAGATCCAACGGCCCACACCCACTCACCCTCTCACCCCTCGTCCCTTCCACCCACCCACCCGCCGCCGGCCTCACTCTCCCATCGCACTTCCCCTCCTGCAACCCTAACTCAGATCCCAGGGAACACCTCCTCCTCCCGCAACCCTAACTTAGATCTCCTCGTCCCCATCTACTCGCCGTCGCCACCTACGGCGCCGGACACGACGTCCCGCACCGTCCTGCCACCCTCACGCGCCCTAGCCCTTCTTCACCGATGCGGCCATGGCGGGATCTTCCCTGCTCAAGCCAGCCCAATCCTCCCCTTGATCTCGTCGGAGCAGGCGGAGATCGGGCCACGGTGATTCCCCTCCCCACCCAGCCATAATGCCATGCCCAAATCAAGCCTTCCCCTCTTCCGTCGCACCCATCCCCATCCCCACTCCAATCGCGCCGCCCGCTCCTCTACCCCGCCAAGTCGCCACACACTGGTGAGTGAGCCGTCGACGGGATGTGCGGCAGCCGCCCCCCAGTGACCAACTCCTGTAGATG
>NW_025305078.1:0-788 GCF_018294505.1 Triticum aestivum
TACAAAATGTAAAAGGGACAACTAGAGAACTGAAGTTACAGAATAGTCCTTGACTTAACACAAAGGACCCTAAGACATAAAATGGAAAAGCAATCGGGTTCTTCTTCGCTGCAGTGGTCTGCTCGCCCCACCTTCCAGCCCGACGCCAGCCGCGCCACTCTGTCGTGCTCTGCTCGCCGTGCCGCCACTCGGTCCTGCTTGTCGCGCCGCTGTCTGGACTTGCTCAACTGCGCGGCTCTGGCACAACCGCGCTCGGGAGCTGACTCGCCCCGACGCCACGGGGTGGCACGCAAGGAAGGTCGGGGATGGGCGGTGCTCGTGAGGCAGAGTGCCAGGCTGCTGTCACGGCGGAGTTCGCGAAGCGGAGCACACGGATGCCGTCGCGGCGGAGCTCAAGAGGCAGAACACACTACCTCGAGGCCGGGGCCGGTGCCATGGGGCCGGGGGCGACGAGTGACCAGGCCAGGGCCAGCAGGCGACGAGGCCGGGGCCGACGGGCGAGCTGATGGCCAAAGAGACCTGGGCCGGCCGGCGAGATGGCGGCAAACGAGGTGGTGACGGGCGCTGACGGCCTTACAGTGGCGACGGGGGAAGTGGCCGGGGCCGACTGCGCTGTGTGCGAATGGGGAAGTGGCCGCTGCCGCCGGACGAAGTGGTGGCCGGCGAGGTCAGGACCAGGGGGGATGTTGGTCGAGGCCGGGGGTGGAGGTGGTGGCGGGCGCCGGACAGCGTGCTCGATTTGGATCTAGAGGGAGAGAAACAAGAAAGGGAGAGACGTGCGGTGGGGG
>NW_025305079.1:0-788 GCF_018294505.1 Triticum aestivum
TTCGTGAACGAGGAACCTGTCGAGTACGCTTACGAGGATCAAGCTTTCGACAACTCTGAGAATCTTGCAGGCAAGATGACCACCCCTCGAAATCACTTCTATCTTTGCTATGCTAGTTGTTCGCTCTATTGCCATGCTCCGCTACCTATCACTTGCTATATCATGTCTCCTATTTCAGCCATGTCAGCCCCTAACCATCCTTTCCTAGCAAACCGTTGTTTGGCTATGTTACCGCTTTTGCTCAGCCCCTCTTATAGCGTTGTTAGTTGCAGGTGAAGTTGAAGTTTGTTCCATGTCGGAACATGGATATGTTGGGATATCACAATATCTCTTATTTAATTAATGCATCTATATATTTTGGTAAAGGGTGGAAGGCTCGGCCTTATGCCTGGTGTTTTGTTCCACTCTTGCCGCCCTAGTTACTGTTATACCGGGATTATGTTCCTTGAGTTTGCATTCCTTACACGGTCGGGTGATTTATGGGACCCCCTTGACAGTTCGCCTTGAATAAAACTCCTCCAGCATGGCCCAACCTTGGTTTTACCAGTTGCTACCTAAGCCTTTTCCCCCGGGTTTTCGCGAGCCCGAGGGTCATCTTATTTCAACCCCCCCCCCCCCGGGCCAGTGCTCCTTCGAGTGTTGGTCCGAACCGAGCAGCCTGCGGGGCCACCTCGGGGAAACTCGAGGTCTGGTTTTACTCGTAGCTTGACTTATCCGGTGTGCCCTGAGAACGAGATATGTGCAGCTCCTATCGGGATTTGTCGGCACATTCGGGCGGCTTTGCTGGT
>NW_025305080.1:0-788 GCF_018294505.1 Triticum aestivum
GATTTTTTTGAAATTTGTGTGAATCACTAGTTTTTGAATAACTTTACTATAAAGATAGATTTTTGAATGATTCTTTTTCAAGCTATTTAATATTATTGTGATTTATCATTATAATCAAAAACAAGTTTTCTTATTTTAGTTTCTAATAAGAAAATTCTTTATGATAATTCTTTTTGCTATGAAAGTTTCTAACAAAAAAAATTCTTCATGAAAATTCTTTTTGGTTTTAATGTTTTGAACATAAAATACTTTGATAATTTTCGTTGCATAAATTTTATATAATGTTAGTTTCAATAATACTACAGGTTTATAAAAGTTTTTTAGTTGATTCCTTTTGCTATTGGAGTTTTATAAAAGCTTTTTAGTTGATTCTTTTTGCTATTGAAGGATATTATAGTTTTGTTTTAGTTGATCATAACAGAATATTTTAATTGATTTTTTTAGTTCATTCTTTTTGCTATTAGTTCATTCTTTTTGCTATTAGTTCATTCTTTCACCTAAATGACCCTTAAATTGAAAAGCACTACAAATGAACTATGAAAAGTTTGAAAGTTGGCATGGTATCATCATTTCACCCACATAGCATGTGCTAAAAAGTTGAGAGGGTTACGACAAAAACTGGATGCACTTCGTGTACAAAACAGACAATCTCTTTGGAAGTATCAGTGTTTCGAATGAAAACTCATCGATTACAAAGGGATTTCATTTGTTCACATGTAACTGCAGTGATATTCTAGATCAAAGGCATCATCATAATAGTTATGGACAGAAAGTCTTCACTTTTTCTT
>NW_025305081.1:0-788 GCF_018294505.1 Triticum aestivum
CTTGCCCCTCCCAGCTCCACTACAAAGACGATTGCACATTGCTTTGGCCGCTCCCTCTCAACTACGGAGACGAGTTTAACGCGGTTTCCACCCCTCCCTCTCAACCGCACCAGTGCACGCTTGCCGCGCCACAACGCCGACGCTGGACCCGTGAATCGTGAGCACCCAGCTATGACTTACCGCACTCGTGCAAAATAATAAAACACGGTAAATATATTACTTACACGTGCGTTTTGTTTTGCAAGCGGCGCGAAAAAAATTAAAAAGGGAATGCAACACGAGGACTTCCCAAGAGGTCACGCATCCTAGTACTACTCTCGCCCAAGCACGCTTAACTTCGGAGTTCTGATGGGATCCGGTACTTTAGTGCTGGTATGATCGCTTCCGACATGTTACCCCGGTCTTCGTCCCTTATCCTTGCCCCTCCCAGCTCCACTACAAAGACGATTGCACATTGCTTTGGCCGCTCCCTCTCAACTACGGAGACGAGTTTAACGCGGTTTCCACCCCTCCCTCTCAACCGCACCAGTGCACGCTTGCCGCGCCACAACGCCGACGCTGGACCCGTGAATCGTGAGCACCCAGCTATGACTTACCGCACTCGTGCAAAATAATAAAACACGGTAAATATATTACTTACACGTGCGTTTTGTTTTGCAAGCGGCGCGAAAAAAATTAAAAAGGGAATGCAACACGAGGACTTCCCAGGAGGTCACCCATCCTAGTACTACTCTCGCCCAAGCACGCTTAACTTCGGAGTTCTGATGGGATCCGATGCTTTAGTGCTG
>NW_025305082.1:0-788 GCF_018294505.1 Triticum aestivum
CCCGTTGCTCCTCGCCCCGTCCGCGCTCACCCCATCTACCGTGGCCGGCACGTTCCCGGCCGCCTCCGCTCGCGACCACCGAGACCCCCAGGCGCGCTCACCCTCGCCTCTCATGGTGTCGGCTGCGAGCCCCCGCACCAGTTAGTCGCGGCCCTCCCCGTGCTCTGCCCGGTCGCAGCCGCTGGAGCTCAACGCCGGCGTGCTGGCGCCCGCGCCCTCCAGTCGCCCCTTGTTGCCCGATTGGGGGTGCCCCCGCGGGCTAGCACCCGTTCGGGCTGAGCCTCTGCGCCCGATCCGCTAAGGCCCCCGGGGCCAATGACAAGTGGGCCCCGCCCAGAGAACGTTTTGATAAAAAAAAATAGTAATAATAAATAAATAATGAAATTAATTAATTAACTAATTAATTAACTTAATTAATTCTGATTAAACTGACCAATTAAAATTAATTAACCTAATGATTAATTAACTTAATTAACTACTGTTAATTAGCTAATTAATTAGTATGACAGTGGGGCCCACCCCCTTAATTAATTATGATTAGTTTAATTAACCTGTTAATTAAAATGTGTCACTGACCAGTGGGACCCACTGGTCAGGTTGACCAGTCAACTCTGTTGACTGCTGATGTCAGCATGACATCATGCTGATGTCATTAATTCATTTTCGAATTAATTAAATAATTAATTAAATTCCAGAAATTAATAAAATCTTTAAAAAATCATATCTTTTAATCCGTAACTCGGATTAAAATACTTTCTACATGAAAGTTGCTCAGAACGATGAGACGA
>NW_025305083.1:0-788 GCF_018294505.1 Triticum aestivum
TTTTTTTTGCGAAAAATCACTATAATGGCGAGTGTCTCAAAACTCTTCTTAGCTCAAACTGACAGGATGGGCACGAAATTTTTTTGACCAATTTTTTTTTTTTGACTGCCCGGACCCAAAAACTGGAAACGGGTCAAAAAAACTTCCTATAATGGCACCTGTCTCAAAACACTCAGAAACACCTAAAAATAGGATAGCCAGAAATTTTTTCGAAAAATGCGTTTTCGAAAAATTTTGGGCCTAAACGGAGCGTTTTCGAAAAATGCTTCCTATAAATTTTTTTTTCCGAAACCTACTCCGGCAAGGAAACACGAATCGGAATCTAGATGGATCTCGAAAACAACCCTAATAAGCAAGGAACTCGGATTGGTGGTGGATATATGGTGGTGGTATATGGCAGCGGTGGTGGTAGCGGTGGTAGTATATGGATATGGATCGGTGGTGGTTTATGGACACGGATTGGTGGTGGTATATGGATACGGATTCGGAGCGGTGGTGGTAGATGGCAGGGGCGATGATGATGGTGCGGCGGCGGCGTGACAACTTATGACCAGAACTCGAAACTCTAAAAGACTAGACTCTAAGACCAGCAACTAGACACGACGATGCAACCGCAAATTCAACAAAGCAAAACCCTAAAAAGATTATGCAAAGGCTCAGATTGGTTCGGATATGATGAACTAACCCTAATTTTTTTTTGTGGCTTTTTCGTGGACTGTAGGTATGAAGAACAGACTCGATCTAAACTACGAAAAACTGTAAAATCTCACCGAGCAACCTGGAAATCT
>NW_025305084.1:0-788 GCF_018294505.1 Triticum aestivum
GATTCGTCCCTCCCCCACAACTCTCCTTCACCAACTAAGGTTCCAAAATGGTAGCCAAATTCTGCACCTCTAAGTCATGGTCAAAAGGAATGGCAAAGTCCCTTGTAAGACATACGCAAGCACCCGATAAGGCCAGCGGAAACAACACTCAAAACTATACGTGACAAATGACCAAGATACTTGGCCGATTCATGCGGATGCCGTCATCACAGGCTACACGGCTAAGTCATGGTCAAGACATATGGTGAAGTCCCTTATGGCGAGCACACTGAAAACTATATGTGCCAAGTGACCAAGATACTTGACCGATTCATGCGGATGCCTTCATCCCAGGCTACACGGGTAAGTCATGGTCAAGACAAATGGTAAAGTCCCTTGTATGACATACGCAATCACTCGATAAGGCCAGTCGCGAGCACACTCAAAACTATTTGTGCAAGTGACCCAGATACTTGGCTAATTCATACATGTGATGTCATCACAAAGAAAGTGTTAAAGGAGACACGGGCAAGAGTGGTGGACGGAACTGGACGCGCACCATGGAAAATTAGGCAAAACCACGTACAGAGACTCGTACACGGACCCGTGAACGGGCTATACGGGGACACAGGAAAAAAGTGGCCGACGCCCGTCGTGGAGGGAAGTGGATGCGCGCCATGGAAAACTGGGCAAAACCACGTACGAGGCACACACACGTACACGGACCCGTGAACGGGCTGTACGTGGACACGAGGAAAAAATGGCCGACGCCCGTTGTGGACGGAACCGGACGCGCGCCATGGAAAACT
>NW_025305085.1:0-788 GCF_018294505.1 Triticum aestivum
GGATCAATCTGGTTGTTACTCTATCATCTTTGATCAATTATTAGCCGCAGTTTGAATCGGAAAGTCATGTGCACCCGTTAAAGTGATTTAGAAGTTACATGGTAGGACCGCTAATCGGAACTCATTTGGTGAATCTGTTGTTGGACTGCTGCTGCCGAGGCTAGAGAAAATCCACCACTATAGCAGGCTACCTGTAGTTGTCGATTGAAAATCCAATGGATCATCCACTCTGCTATGTTGAGCCATTGCATACCAAAAAGGGACTGGTGGGTGCCAGTCGACTGAATTCCCAATTTGGGTCAGTCGCTGTTCTTCATCATGGGTTACTATCACAGTTAAATCTTCGTGTAAATTACATCAATTTTAAAATCAGCACAACTACAAAACCTACACATTGACAACTACCAGTGAATCACATTGTAAATTCAATGAACTTGCAGTTGAAGAAACCATCAAAAAGCAAGATTCATACTGAAAAAGAAAACAATCAGAGATGGGGGACAGGGGAGAGGGAGGGCGGACGCCGGCAGCTGGAGGGGCGGGAAGGGGATGAGCATACCTGCGCTGGACGCAGGTGGGTAGGGCTGGAACTCGCCCCGGTTTTGCTCGATGATGGAGTTCATCCGATCCTGCAGAGAGAAGGGAAGGTGGAGGAGTCCGTCAAACGGAGCCATAAAGAGATGTGGGGCGGCGGGAATGGAGGGGAGGAGGGAGGTCGAGGTGGACGCCGACGGGTCAGGAGGGATTTACCTGGCCGCCGCTCGATTTGGCGCGTGGAAGACGAGGTG
>NW_025305086.1:0-788 GCF_018294505.1 Triticum aestivum
GCCTCCGCGCCGCCGCCCGCGGCTCCCTCGCCGCCCGGGAACATCGGCGCCGGCCGCCGCCGCCCTCGCCGGCGCGCGGGCCGCGCCACCGCGTCGGGCACCACCGCCCCGGCCACCACCGGATCCGCCCCGGCCGGCCTCCTCCCGCGACTCCGGCGGCCAAGTCCGGCCAGCTACAGTGTTCCTCGGCGCCGCCTCGGAATCCGTGCCCGCGCCAGATCTGGATCCGGGCTAGGTTGACTTCTCCCCGAAACCCTAATCTTCCAGATTTCGTGCTAGCTTTGACTGCTTGTATCTCCGCAACCGTAGCTCTGTTTTGGGCGTATGATATATCAAAATCTTCGCCTCGACATGTACATCATTTCATTCCATTGCATCATTTGCATTTGAGGTCATCTTGATACCCAAAATGCTGGTAGAAGGAGGCTTCGTGAGTTAAATTGCAGATCCGTTAGTTCATAATGCACTTTTGTCATTTTTGCTATATTTAATTCGTGCATGATATGCCTGTGCCCCTTTGGGATGTATTGTGAAGCATTTTGTCTTCTTTCCAGAGGTGCCACCCATGCATTTTTAGGATGTGTGTGTTGTCTTGTGCAAGCTTGCGAAGAGAGGTACCTGAGATTGCAGATTTCAGGGACTTAGTGATTTTCGCTAAGTCTGGGATTTTTTTTAGTTCATGATGCTATATGTCCAGCTTGTTTCCTAATGATCCGTGCCTCTTTTGAGGATGATCACTAAGGGAGTTTTGATATTTATGTCATGCTCTATCCATCCATGTCTTTGTT
>NW_025305087.1:0-788 GCF_018294505.1 Triticum aestivum
AACAAATGATGTCAGAACATGTTGGAAATTGATGATGTTGCTTTGAATGCTGCATACTGAACACAAAAGTAGTCCGAAGTTCAAATAAGTTTAAAAAACATTGAAGTGCCCGTGTAACAGATGAGTTCTCTTCTGAAACCCTTCTCCGAAAGAGATTATCCAGTTTGTACAAGAAGTGCGTCCAGTTTTTTCCGTGACCCTCTCTACTCTTTCAGACATGCTATGTGGGTGAAATGATGATACCATGCCAAGCTTCAACATTTTCACAGTTCATTTTGTAGTGATTTTCAATTTCACAGTCATTTAGCTCTCTAAACAATTAGGTAAATGACTGAAAAACAACAAATGATGTCAGAACATGTTGGAAATTGATGACGTGTCTTTGAATGCTGCATACTGAACACAAAAGAAATCCGGAGTTCAAATAAGTTTAAAAAACATTGAAGTGCCCGTGTAACAGATGGGTTCTCGTCCTAAACCTTGATACTCCAAAAGAGATTGTCCAATTTGTACATGAAGTGCGTCTAGTTTTTGCCGTGTCCCTCTCCACTCTTTCGCACATGCTATGCGGGTGAAATGATGATACCATGCCAAGTTTCAACATTTTCATAGTTCATTTTGTAGTGATTTTCAATTTCACGATCATTTAGCTCTCTAAACAATTAGGTAAATGACTGAAAAACAACAAATGATGTCAGAACATGTTGGAAATTGATGACGTCGCTTTGAATGCTGCATACTGAACACAAAAGAAGTCCGGAGTTCAAATAAGTTTAAAAAACATTGAA
>NW_025305088.1:0-788 GCF_018294505.1 Triticum aestivum
TGTCACATCCCTAGTCTGGTATGACTTAGACTAGCTAGCTATTTGTGCATCATATTTAAATTTCTTTTAAATTTGAAATGAGGATTGGTGGAACCCTCAGAATCATTTTTTGAAAATGACCCAAATAAAAATTTCTCCAAAAGGGTCCAAGAAAATGCTCATGATGCCCTCTAAAAATATTGGACAGAGATAAAAATCAAAACAATATTTTTAGGAGCTCATGGATATTTATTTTGGCCATTTGGAATTAATACAATAATTATTTGCTTGGATATATAAATGTTATATATATTTTATATGTCCAAAATTATGCCAATTATAACAGAGCTCTGGAATAATACCATTAGCCCCTACA
This sequence comes from Triticum aestivum, assembly GCF_018294505.1. Classification (NCBI taxonomy): domain Eukaryota; kingdom Viridiplantae; phylum Streptophyta; class Magnoliopsida; order Poales; family Poaceae; genus Triticum; species Triticum aestivum. The sequence continues at coordinate 356 of NW_025305088.1, forward strand.
AAAATTGGCATAATAAAATAAAATGGTTTGGTATTTTTATTAAACCAAACAAATGTCAGAAAAAAATAGAAAAAGGGAATTAAAACAGGAAAACTCACCTGTGCTTACCTGGGGCTCTCCCCTGCGCAGCCCAGCAGCAGCAGGCCGGCCCAGCCAGGAGGCGGCCCAGCCCACCTGGCCCCCCCTCCTCTGTCGTCTTCCTCCCCGACAGGGGAACGGCGCGTGCCGACGCACGCGCACCGCCGCGCCTCCACCTCCTGCTTCCCTGGCCACCTCCTGCTTCCTCCTCGTCGCCTGGAACGCCCCGGACGACGCCACGCAACCCCGACCGCCCTCTCACTCTCTCCCTCCTCCTCTCCCCCTGCTCTCTCTCTCTCACCCGAGAACCACCGCCGCCGCCGACGGGCATCACCGTAGCCACCGCCTCTCCCAC
>NW_025305089.1:0-788 GCF_018294505.1 Triticum aestivum
ATGTGGCTTTGAATGGTGCATTTTGAACACACAAAAAGTCAGGAGTTCAAATAAGGTTTAAAAAATGAAATCCCTTTGTAACAGACGAGTTTCCGGATGAAATCCTGATACTTTGAAAGAGATTGTCCGTTTTGTACACGAAGTGCATCCAGTTTTTGCCGTAAACCTCTCAACTTTCTTGCACATGCTATGTGGATGAAATGATGATATCATGCCAACTTTCAACCTTTTCAGAGTTCATTTGAAATGCTTTTCTATTTTAGGGTCTTATAGCTCAAAATAATTAGTAAATGCATGAAAAATAAAAAATGAAGTCAGAAAGGATTGAAAAATGATGATGTGGCTTTGAATGGTGCATTTTGAACACACAAAAAGTCAGGAGTTCAAATAAGGTTTAAAAAATGAAATCCCTTTGTAACAGACGAGTTTCCGAATGAAATCCTGATACTTTGAAAGAGATTGTCCGTTTTGTACATGAAGTGCATCCAGTTTTTGCCGTAACCCTCTCAACTTTCTTGCACATGCTATGTGGATGAAATGATGATATCATGCCAACTTTCAACCTTTTAAGAGTTCGTTTGAAATGCTTTTCAATTTTCGGGTCTTATAGCTCAAAATAATTAGTAATTGCATGAAAAATAACAAATGAAGTCAGAAAGGATTGAAAAATGATGATGTGGCTTTGAATGGTGCATTTTGAACACACAAAAAGTCAGGAGTTCAAATAAGGTTTAAAAAATGAAATCTCTTTGTAACAGACGAGTTTCCGGATGAAATCCTGATACTTT
>NW_025305090.1:0-788 GCF_018294505.1 Triticum aestivum
CCCGTGAATCGTGAGCACCCAGCTATGACTTACCGCACTCGTGCAAAATAATAAAACACGGTAAATATATTACTTACACGTGCGTTTTGTTTTGCAAGCGGCGCGAAAAAAATTAAAAAGGGAATGCAACACGAGGACTTCCCAGGAGGTCACCCATCCTAGTACTACTCTCGCCCAAGCACGCTTAACTTCGGAGTTCTGATGGGATCCGGTGCTTTAGTGTTGGTATGATCGCATCCGACATGTTACCCCGGTCTTCGTCCCTTATCCTTGCCCCTCCCAGCTCCACTACAAAGACGATTGCACATTGCTTTGGCCGCTCCCTCTCAACTACGAAGACAAGTTTAACGCGGTTTCCACCCCTCCCTCTCAACCGCACCAGTGCACGCTTGCCGCGCCACAACGCCGACGCTGGACCCGTGAATCGTGAGCACCCAGCTATGACTTACCGCACTCGTGCAAAATAATAAAACACGGTAAATATATTACTTACACGTGCGTATTGTTTTGCAAGCGGCGCGAAAAAAATAAAAAAGGGAATGCAACACGAGGACTTCCCAGGAGGTCACCCATCCTAGTACTACTCTCGCCCAAGCACGCTTAACTTCGGAGTTTTGATGGAATCCGGTGCTTTAGTGCTGGTATGATCGCATCCGACATGTTACCCCGGTCTTCGTCCCTTATCCTTGCCCCTCCCAGCTCCACTACAAAGACGATTGCACATTGCTTTGGCCGCTCCCTCTCAACTACGGAGACGAGTTTAACGCGGTTTCCACCCCTCCCTCTCA
>NW_025305091.1:0-788 GCF_018294505.1 Triticum aestivum
CTAGTTCAAATAATTTTACACTTGAGTTTAACTAGCTCTATAGCCTAGTACAAATAATTTTACACTGGAGTTGAACTAGCTCTATAAGCTAGTTCAAATAATTTTACACCAGAGTTGAACTAGCTCTATAAGCTAGTTCAAATAATTTTACACTAGAGTTGAACTAGCTCTATAACCTAGTTCAAATAATTTTACACTAGAGTTGAACTAGCTCTATAAGCTTGTACAAATAATTTTACACTAGAGTTGAACTAGCTCTACAGCCTAGTACAAATAATTTTACAATAGAGTTGAACTAGCTCTATAAGCTAGTTCAAATAATTTTACACTAGAATTGAACAAGTTCTATAAGCTAGTTCAAATACTTTTACACTTGAGTTGAACTAGCTCTATAAGCTTGTACAAATAATTTTATAGTATAGTTGAACTAGGTCTATAAGCTAGGTCAAATAATTTTACACTAGAGTTGAACTAGCTCTATAAGCTTGTACAAATAATTTTACACTAGAGTTGACTAGCTCTATAGTCTAGTACAAATAATTGTACACTAGAGTTGAACTAGCTCTATAAGCTAGTTCAAATAATTTTACACTAGAGTTGAACTAGCTCTATAAGCTAGTTCAAATAATTTTACACTAGAGTTGAACTAGCTCAATAGCCTAGTACAAATAGTTTTACACTAGAATTGAACTAGCTCTATAAGCTTGTAATAATAATTTTACACTAGAGTTGAACTAGCTCTATAAGCTAGTTCAAATAATTTTACACTGGAATTGAACAAGTTCTAT
>NW_025305092.1:0-788 GCF_018294505.1 Triticum aestivum
TTGGCATTGTATCATCATTTCATCCACATAGCATGTGCAAGATAGTTGAGAGGGTTACGGCAAAAACTGGATGCACTTTGTGTACAAAACGGACAATCTCTTTCAAAGTATCAGGATTTCATACGGAAACTCGTCTCTTACAAAGGGATTTCATTTTTTAAAACTTATTTGAACTCCTGACTTCTTGTGTGTTCAAAATGCACCATTCAAAGCCACATCATTATTTTTCAATCCTTTCTGACTTCATTTGTTATTTTTCATGCATTTACTAATTACTTTGAGCTATAAGACCATAAAATTGAAAAGCAATTCAAATGAACTCAGAAAAGGTTGAAAGTTGGCATGGTATCATCATTTCATCCACATAGCATGTGCAAGAAAGTTGAGAGGGTTACGGCAAAAAGTGGATGCACTTCGTGTACAAAATAGACAATCTCTTTCAAAGTATCAGGATTTCATACGGAAACCCATCTGTTACAAAGGGATTTCATTTTTTAAAACTTATTTGAACTCCTGACTTTTTGTGTGTTCAAAATTCAACATTCAAAGCCACATCATCATTTTTCAATCCTTTCTGACTTCATTTGTTATTTTTCATGCATTTACTAATTATTTTGAGCTATAAGACCATATAATTGAAAAGCATTTCAAATGAACTCTGAAAAGGTTGAAAGTTGGCATGGTATCATCATTTCATCCACATAGCATGTGCAAGATAGTTCAGAGGGTTACGGCACAAACTGGATGCACTTCGTGTACAAAATGAACGATCTCTTTCAAAGTATCAG
>NW_025305093.1:0-788 GCF_018294505.1 Triticum aestivum
GGCATCAACAATCACAATTTTGGCCGATTCTGACCCGTTTCTTGGATTATTACTCACTGTTTTGGGGTCCCAAAGCGATTTCCATAGTAGTATAACCCCAAGGTGCGCTTACATGTCGGTCATGAACATTGGCTGTTTTGGCCGATTCTGGCCCGTTTCATGGACTATTACTCAATGCTTTGGGGTCCAGGAGTGGTTTCCATGGTTACCAAACCCTCGAGTGCGTTTACGTGTCGGTCGTAAACACTCGCTCTTTTGGCCAATTCTGGCCTGTTTCATGGACTAGTACTTACTATTTTGGGGTCCTAGAGTGACTTCCACAATTAACAAACCCTGGGGTGCGTTTATGTGTCAGTCATCAACACTCGCTGTTTTGGCCGATTCTGGCCCGTTTCTTGGATTATTACTCACCGTTTTGGGGTCGCGAAGCGATTTCCATAATTGTTGAACCCCAAGGTCTGCTTACGTGTTGATCATCAACACTGGCAGTTTTGGCCGATTATGGCCCGTTTGATGGACTATTACTCACTGTTTTTGGGTCCCGGAGTGGTTTCCATGGTTAACAAACCATGCGGTGTGTTTACATGTCGGTCATCAACGCTCGCAATTTTGGCTTATTCTGACCTGTTTCTTCGAATATTACTCACTGTTTTGGGGTCCCGAAGCGATTTCCATAGGTGTTGGTCATCAACACTGGCAGTTTTGACCGATTCTGGCCCGGTTCTTGGACTATTACTCACTGTTTTGGGGTGCCAGACCGATTTCCATAGTTGTTGAACCCCAAGAAG
>NW_025305094.1:0-787 GCF_018294505.1 Triticum aestivum
AGATGAAGTCAGAAAGGATTGAAAAATGATGATGTGGCTTTGAATGGTGCATTTTGAACACACAAAAAGTCAGAAGTTCAAATAGGTTTTAAAAAATGAAATCCCTTTGTAACAGACGAGTGTCCGGATGAAATCCTGATAGTTTGAAAGAGATTGTCCGTTTTGTACACGAAGTGGATCCAGTTTTTGTCATAACCCTCTCAAATTTCCTGCACATGCTATGTGGATGAAATGATGATATGATGCCAACTTTCAACCTTTTCAGAGTTCATTTGAAATGCTTTTCAATTTTAGGGTCTTATAGCTCAAAATAATTAGTAAATGCATGAAAAATAACAAATGAAGTCAGAAAGGATAGAAAAATGATGACGTGGCTTTGAATGGTGCATTTTGAACACACAAAAAGTCAGGAGTTCAAATAGGTTTTAAAAATTAAATCCCTTTGTAACAGACGAGTTCCCGGATGAAATCCTGATACTTTGAAAGAGATTGTCCGTTTTGTACACGAAGTGGATCCAGTTTTTGTCGTAACCCTCTCAACTTTCCTGCACATGCTATGTGGATGAAATGATGATATCATGCCAAGTTTCAACCTTTTCAAAGTTCATTTGAAATGCTTTTCAATTTTAGGGTCTTATAGCTCAAAATAATTAGTAAATGCATGAAAAATAACAAATGAAGTCAGAAAGGATTGAAAAATGATGATGTGGCTTTGAATGGTGCATTTTGAACACACAAAAAGTCAGGAGTTCAAATAAGTTTTAAAAAATGAAATCCCTTTGTAACA
>NW_025305095.1:0-787 GCF_018294505.1 Triticum aestivum
CGGGAGGGGGTAATATCGACAACGACAACATACATACACGGGAAAATAATGTTATCGGGGAGGGGATATATCAACCCCCCCTCGTGTTGAAGTTATCGGGAGGGGTATATATCGACGACGACAGACCCGATAAAACATAAGAAAACGAAGAAGAAATAAAAAGAGGAGAGAAGAAGAAAGGAATAGAGGAGAGGATTGAAGAAAAAAAAGAAGAAAAAAAAGAGGAGAAGAAGAAAGGAATAGAGGAGAAGAAGAAAAAATAGAATATTTTCTATTTTTTCTTCTTCTCCTCTATTCCTTTCTTCTTCTCCTCTTCTTTTTCTTCTTTTTTCCTCTTCTTATTTATATCTCCTCTTCTTCTTCTTTCTTTCCTCTTCTTATTTTCTTCTTTCCTATCCTTCTTTTTCTTCTTCTTCCCTTCCTAGCTAGATATATAAAACTTTTCTAAAATTGTAACTTTTGCATATATAAAACTTTTCCATGTGGATCATCATTTCTCATATATATCGAATATATATCCATTGTCATATATAAAAACTTTATATATATGAACAAAAAATTTCTATTAACAAAAAAACATTTTTGACATATATATTCATACATTTTGAACATCTACATACATACAAATTTTTTTTGTTCACATATACATTATAGCCACATACACATATACATCACATATGAACAAAAAAATTAAACTAATAAAAATAAAAAAACAGAGCCGGGGCGGCGGCTCTCACAGCGGGGGCGGCTAGGACGATGGCGACGGCGGGGGCGGGGGCCGCGAGGG
>NW_025305096.1:0-787 GCF_018294505.1 Triticum aestivum
TCCGGATCATCGGCCGGTTGAGCCGGGCTGGGGATCTCCGGGTTATCAGCACCCTCCATAACTTGCTTGTCAGATGGGGCGGTGGTGGTTTCTGGAGCTGATGCAGACGGTGGCTCAGAGGCAGAGGCGTTGGGTTCAGTCAAGACCGGCTCTTCGACCGGTTTACTTTTCTTTGCCCTCTTGCTGGGCTTTGCTTGTGCACTGAAAGTCAAAAGGTTAGTACAAAAGCATGAGTAAGATAAGCACAGAATAAGCTGATCATCATTACCCGGGTGCGGTCTTGAAAGCCGGCAAGTTAGATTGCATGGAGTCACCGGAGGAAGGCGAAGTTTCCTGATAGTTTGAATCAGAAGAATTGAGTGGTTGACGAGTGACGCCCGCCAGAGGATGAAAAGGATATAAGTCGGAAATAACCTCGGTCCGGCGCTTCCTTGATGCTTCAGGTAAGCCGGAGGAGAGGTCTGCATCCTTGTTGGTCCGGGTTTGCCTCCGGCTCTCATGAATCTGTCGCTTCAAAAGAAATTGAGGATCTTGATAAGCTAAAGGATGTGAAAATCTTTCTTTCCGGGTTAGTCTTCGGACTTTCAGCCTTGGCAAGGGCTCCGAGTCGGAGGAAAGTATAGTTACCTCTTCAATCACCGGGTTACTCGCTCCGGTATCCTCCTGCTGATAATCAGTGTCAATAAGATGGTTAAAAAAGGAGCTTAAAGATTCAAGAGTTACCTCTGACTCGGAAGTGTCATCCAAGTGAAGCAGGTCTGAGGCGCTAGGCTTACTCCCCTTCTTG
>NW_025305097.1:0-787 GCF_018294505.1 Triticum aestivum
TGTTTCCATGTATAGTTCTAAAGGACTACCAGAACACAAAGGCACCTGCTTCCATGTATAGTTCTAATGTGCATTTTATTTTCTACTTGTAGCCTTGTAATCTTAATTTAAATAAATATAACAGGGGGTGTGGGGCTTTGCCCTACTGCGCAACTCAAAACAAATGAACTGAATCGCATGAACATAAGGCATAAGATAAATTTATCCCCATGGAAATAGAAAACATTTTGAAAAAATCACCAATTGCGCAGACCATTACAGTTGTATCAACATCACAAGTAAACAACAATTTGTTTTCGTATTTTGAGCTTTGGACAGAGTTCTAATACATGAATAAAAAGTGGTATATTATAGTATTTCACAAAGTTTCTGGAACTTGTTGAGAAGAAATCATGCACACGGAGTGACATATATTAACACTAAAAATGACTAAATATATACTAATCAGCCAGCTTAACTGGCAGGATTTTCCCCAATTTTTTTGACAGAGCAGACACCAACACTAAAACAGTAGAGTGGCATTTATCTATGATCAATAGATCCGCCAAAGAGCATAACAAATTTCTATATACATTTAACATAATCGATCATTCGAACTTGATTCTAAGGATTTGAGTTCAATTCGAAGGTCGCATGGACAATTCACAGAGGAGAGGGGGGAGCGGAGGAGCAGAGACGGGTACCTAATCTGATCCTGGTCGCTCGCCGGCGTCGGGGCGTCGAGGCGGCGTCGGGGCGTCGGGGCGGCGTCGAGGCGGTGGGGCAGCGTCGGGGCGGCGGGGCAGCG
>NW_025305098.1:0-787 GCF_018294505.1 Triticum aestivum
GGTCCGGAGCGATTTCCATAATTGACGCACCCCGGCGTGCGTTTACATGTCGCTCACCAGCAATCGTAATTTTGTTCGATTCTGGGCTCTTCCGTGGACTATTACTCACCATTTTGGGGTCCCAGAGCTATTTCCACATTCACAATGACCGGGGTGCGTTTACGTGTAAGTCGTCAACAGTCGCAATTTTGGTTGATTCTGGCCCGTTTCATGGACTATTACTCACCGTTTTGGTGTCCCTAAGCGATTTTGATGGTTGTTGAACCCTAAGGTGCGTTTACGTGTCGGTCATCAACGAACGCAGTTTGGGCTGATTCTGGTCCGATTCTTGGACTATTACTCACCGTTTTGGGGTCCCAAAGCGAATTCCATAGTTGTTGAACCCAAAGGTGCGCTTACGTGTCGGTCATCAACACTCGTAGTTTTGGCCGATTTTGGCCCGTCTCTTGGACTATTACTCACTGTTTTGGGGTCCTCGAGTGATTTCCACGATTGACGAACCCTGGGGTGCGTTTGCGTGTCGATCATCAACACTCGTAGTTTTGGCCGATTCTGTCCCGTTTCGTGACTATTACCCAGTTTTGGGGCCCCTGAGTGATTTCCACAACTGACGAACCGCAGGGTGCGTTTACATGTCGGTTATCAACACTCACAATTTTGGCCAATTCTGGTTCATTTCGTGCACTATTACTCACCGTTTTGGGGTCCTAGAGCGATTTCCATGATTGACGATCCCTGGGGTGCATTTATGTGTCGGTCATCAACACTCGCAGTTTTGGCTGACTCT
>NW_025305099.1:0-787 GCF_018294505.1 Triticum aestivum
CGACGGGGGTGGCGCGGGGCGGCGGCGGCACGGGGCCGGGATGGTGCGGGGCGGTGGCGGCTCGGGCGCGGGCGGAGAGAGAGGGGGACAGATGTGGGGCGCAGGCGGGCGTCGATGTTGATTTTAGTTAGGGCACAGTTCTTTGCCGTCCGCCAGCAGACGGCAAAGATCCTAGCTAACGGGCGTTAGCTTGGCCACTTTCTTTGCCGTCTGCTAGCGGACGGCAAAGAGGGGGGCCGTTAGGTTTTTTTCTAAACAGCTCGTTAGTGGGGCCCACCTCTCTCTTTGCCGTCCGCCAGCCGACGGCAAAGATTCTTTGCCGTCCGCTAGCAGACGGCAAAGAATTGGCTGATGGCAAAGACATTCTTTGCCATCAGCCAGTTCTTTGCCATCCGTTTTTCGCAAGCTGACGGCAAAGAAGCTCTTTGCCGTCCGCCAGCGGACGGCAAAGAATAGGCAGACGGCAAATAAACAAATTCCAGTAGTGCTATATATAGGGATGGGCCTTTAGTCCCGGTTGGCCTGGCCAACCGCGACTAGGATGGGCCTTTAGTCCCGGTTGGCCTGGCCAACCGCGACTAAAGGCCTTCGGGGACCTTTAGTCCCGGTTGGCCAGGCCAACCGGGACTAAAGCCCCTCCCGTCCGCCAGCTGTCGACCGAGCGCGCTGGGCCCAGATAGTTGGTCGCGGGTCTCCTCCCGAACCGCGACTAAAGACCCCTTTTGTCGCGGTTCGATTATTTTGGGGACTAATGGGGGCGTATGGAAGCCTCTTTTTCTACTAGTGG
>NW_025305100.1:0-787 GCF_018294505.1 Triticum aestivum
TACTCACTGTTTTGGGGTCCCGGAGTGATTTCCATGATTAACGAACCGCGGGGTGCGTTTACGTGTCGGTCATCAACACTCATAGTTTTGGCCGATTCTATCCCGTTTTGTGTACTATTACTCACTGTTTTGGTGCCCCGGAGTGATTTCCACGATTAACAACCCCGGGGTGCGCTTACCTGTCGGTTATCAACACTCGCGGTTTTTGTAGATTCTGACCCGTTTCGTGAAATATTACTCACCGTTTTGGGGTCGCAAAGCGATTTCCATGGTTGTTGAACCCCAAGGTGCACTTAAGTGTAGGTCATCAACAATCATAGTTTGGGCCGATTCTGGTGCGTTTATGTGTCGGTCATCAACACTCATAATTTTGGCAGATTCTGGTCCGTTTTGTGCACTATTACTCACTGTTTTGGGGTCCCAGAGCGATTTCCATGGTTGTTGAACCCCAAGGTGCACTCACATGTCGGTCATCAACATTCACAGTTTTGGCCGATTCTGGCCCATTCCGTGGAATATTACTCACTGTTTTGGGGTCCCGGAGTCATTTCCACGGTTAACGAACCGCGGGGTGCGTTTACGTGTCGGTCATCAACACTCACAGTTTTAGCCGATTCTGGCCCGTTTTGTGGAGTATTACTCACTGTTTTGGGGTCCCGGGGTTATTTCCTCGATTAACGAACCGCAGGGTGCGTTTACGTGTCGCTCATCAACATCACGGTTTTGGCCGATTCTGGCCCGTTTCGTGGACTATTACTCACTGTTTTGGGGTCCTAGAGTGATTTCC
>NW_025305101.1:0-787 GCF_018294505.1 Triticum aestivum
TTCTTGCACATGCTTTGTGGGTTAAATGATGATACCGTGCCAACTTTCCACCTTTTCAGAGTATATTTGAAATGCTTTTCAATTTCAGGGTCTTATAGCTCAAAATAATCAGTAAATACATGAAAAATAACAAATGAAGTCAGAAAGGGTTGAAAATTGATGATGTGGCTTTGAATGGTGCATTTTGAGCAACGAAAAACTATGGAGTTCAAATAAGGTCAAAAAAATGAAACCCCTTTGTAACAGACGAGTTTCCGTATGAAACCCTGATACTTCGAAAGAGATTGTCCGTTTTGTACGCGAAATGCATCCAGTTTTTGCCGTAACCCTCTCTACATTCTTGCTCATGCTATGTGGGTCAAATGATGATACCATGCCAACTTTCAACCTTTTCAGAGTTCATTTGAAATGCTTTTCAATTTCAGGGTCTTATAGCTCAAAATAACCTGTAAATGCATGAAAAATTACAAATGAAGTCAGAAAGGGTTGAAAATTGAAGATGTGGCTTTGAATGGTGCATTTTGAGCACAGAAAAACTATGGAGTTCAAATAAGTTCAAAAAAAATGAAACCCCTTTGTAACAGACGAGTTTCCGTATGAAACGCTGATACTTCGAAAGAGATTGTCCGTTTTGTACACGAAGTGCATCCAGTTTTTGCCGTAACCCTCTCTACATTCTTGCACATGCTATGTGGGTCAAATGATGATACCGTGCCAAGTTTCAACCTTTTCAGAGTTCATTTGAAATGCTTTCCAATTTCAGGGTCTTATAGCTCAAAATAATCAG
>NW_025305102.1:0-787 GCF_018294505.1 Triticum aestivum
GTTAGGGTAATCACGGTACTCCTCGGAGGCAGAACCTGTCGCAAAGGACATCGATACACAACCATCACCAAACAATGTGCAACAATATGATGCATGCATGAAACATGGCAATATGAGTGTGTTGGGCTAATGCAACTAAAACCAGAAGGGTTTGAACAAATTTGAATCAAAGATTCAAATTTCAAACTCAAACATGGCCTTTTAAAGTGCTTTTCCTTGTTCTGCTTAAAACATCAATTTAACTTGTTTGATCATGCATGAAAATAGTACAGATGGATAGATTGGATTTTTCTGATCATTTTTCATATATAATTTGTCCAATTTGGAGTTACAGAATAAAAGTTATGAATTTTTGAAGTTTAAATTATATTCTGGAATTTCCTGATTTAAATTAAATCCAGAAATATAATTATTGCGCCAGCATGACGTCAGCATGACGTCAGTGGTCAACTGCGGCTGTCTGGGGTCAAACCTAACGTGTGGGGGCCACACGTCAGTGACAGGGGGGGTTAAACAAGGTTAAATTAATCCTAATTAGGAATTAGTGGCGCTGGGGCCCACTGTCAGTGTCAGGGGGGTTGACTAACAGTAATTAGCACTAACTGACCACCTGGCCGATGGGGCCCACGCGTCAGTGACCCTGGGGGGGTCAAACCCCAGGTCAGACAAGTCAAACCTGCCGGCGGTTAGTCGCCGGCGAGGTCCGCGGCGTACAGGGGCCTCGGGTTTCCTCTGTGGTGCTCCAAACGGCGTGCGGCTAGGTGCGTTGGATAGCTAGCTCGATGGC
>NW_025305103.1:0-787 GCF_018294505.1 Triticum aestivum
GCCTCTGTGAGTCATGGTCGGCAACGGGAGTCAGTTCATTGTCCATGACGGTGGTACTTCTGCGCTTGGCGCCGGCTTCCGGGAAGCAGATCCGAGACCATGGAAGACGATGCCGGGGAAGAGGCTCCGTGTACGATGACGATAGTGGACCGGCTCCTGTGCGGCGTACGAGGTCGTCGATGAGGAAGATGCACTGCAGTGGACGAGTGCGCCGATGTAAAGGGGAGGAGCACGAAGGCTGCGGTGCCGTGGAGAAGTCTATTTTGCGGGGGGGATAGAAATCGGGGAGTATTCAGGTGTCCTACTCTGGGTGGCGGGGTGGGGTTGGCTGGGTAGGGTGAACCTGAAGTTACGAAAACAGCCCCCTACCAAGCGTCATCCGTAGGCCTGTTCCGAAGGCTATGATGGTAACTTCCCACTGCTCGAATCAGGGTCGCAGGAGATTTTCCCGCCGACCTCAAAATTTTGTGACACTGGACTCCCCGTGTGGCGTGTTGAGTGATTCGGCTAAGCAACTAGCGAGTAGTAGTAGTAGTAGTAAACTTTGCATATTAGGTTTGACCGAATTCAAACTTCCTAAAGTTTGACCAAGTTTATAGAAAAATATAAACATTTACCATAACAAATATGTATGATGTGAAAGTACATTCAATAATGAATCTAATGGTATTTATTTGTTATTGTATATGTTAATATTTTTTGTTATAAGCTTTCTGAGAGTTTACAAAACTTGACTTTGACCAATGCTTATACGCGGACTTAAATAAAAATGGAGGGAGTACACATT
>NW_025305104.1:0-787 GCF_018294505.1 Triticum aestivum
GGTGCGGCTGGGCACTCTTCACGGCGAGTTCGAGCGATTGTGCATGGCGGACGAAGAGACGTCGGACGCGTTCGCAGGCAAGATCGGCAGCATGGTGGCACATTACGCGGGGCTAGGGTCGACGCTGGACGATCCGTTGACAGTGAAGAAGCTCCTGAACTCGGTCCCCGACCACCTGTAATCGTTGTCGCCAGACTGGAGAAGTTCTGCAATGTCAACACGTTGCTGTTCGAGGAGATACTGGGTCGGCTGAAAGCTTTCGTTGAGAGGTCGCGGCGTCATGCGTAAACCGGTGGTGAGCGGGCGGGCGAGCATTTGAGTAGGCGGCACGGCGGCGGCTTCGACTATGAAGACGCTGGCAGCAGTACAGCGTCATGCGGCGGAGGGAAGCGACACGGACGATGCTACAACTACGGCCAACGCGGGCATTTCTGGCAGGACTGCACGGAGCCAAAGAAGGCGGAGGAGGCGGAGAAGGCTCTCCTCGCCGAAATCGACGTCGACGAGCCGGCCCTCCGGTACACGTGGCTTAGGGACTGATAGGAAATAAGCCACGGTAGCACAGCGAGTAGTGTGTGCCGCGCCGGACATGGCGAGCACCATGGTGGGCACGTGTGTCTGTATGGGCATTGTCCGACTAGTGTATGTCATGTGTGTGTGCGTGAGTGTGTGCGCGGGTATGCATGTGCGAGTGCACCCGATGCGCAGGACTAGGGCGAACGTGAAGGGCTGGACGAGTTGATCTGTTGCAGGCTCGCCGCGACCGGGGCGTGCGCGCGCGCGTCGT
>NW_025305105.1:0-787 GCF_018294505.1 Triticum aestivum
TTTTGCGCTGCTTTTTTTTTTTGCGAAAAATCACTATAATGGCGAGTGTCTCAAAACTCTTCTTAGCTCAAACTGACAGGATGGGCACGAAATTTTTTTGACCAATTTTTTTTTTTGACTGCCCGGACCCAAAAACTGGAAACGGGTCAAAAAAAACTTCCTATAATGGCACCTGTCTCAAAACACTCAGAAACACCTAAAAATAGGATAGCCAGAAAATTTTTCGAAAAATGCGTTTTCGAAAAATTTTGGGCCTAAACGGAGCGTGGCTACCCGACTCTTCTTTTTTTTCCGAAACCTACTCCGGCAAGGAAACACGAATCGGAATCTAGATGGATCTCGAAAACAAACCTAATATGACAAGAATTCGGATTGGTGGTGGATATATGGTGGTAGATGGCAGCGGTGGTGGTATATGACAGCTGTGGTGGTATATGGATACGGATTCGAAGCGGTGGCGGATAAGCGGTGGTGGTAGATGGCAGGGGTGATGATGATGGTGCGGCGGCGGCGTGACAACTTATGACCAGAACTCGAAACTCTAAAAGACTAGACTCTAAGACCAGCAACTAGACACGACGATGCAACCGCAAATTCAACAAAGCAAAACCCTAAAAAGATTATGCAAAGGCTCAGATTGGTTCGGATATGATGAACTAACCCTAATTTTTTTTTGTGGCTTTTTCGTGGACTATAGGTATGAAGAACAGACTCGATCTAAACTACGAAAAACTGTAAAATCTCACCGAGCAACCTGGAAATCTGATACCACTTGATAGAGGCGAGG
>NW_025305106.1:0-787 GCF_018294505.1 Triticum aestivum
TCTGTGCTCCGGTCCCCTGCTCCGGCCCCCCTCCCTCCCCTCCTTCAGTCATCGCCGTCTTTCTCCCCCGCCGCTCCTCCCCCCTCGTCCCTTGGTCCTTCTCTCCGCTCGCTCGCCTCTGGATCTGGCGCTAGGAATAGGTTTTGGGCCTTGTCATCGGACGAGGCGGATGATGATTCCGATCTGGAGGCTGGCCTTCTCCCCCTCTCTCTAGCTTCTACTTCGTTCGCATCACGGGTGGTGGAGTCGATGGTGGCCGGTAAGGTTCGGAAGTTTGCTCCGGGCAGCCGCGGGCGGCCGGTGGTCTCTGTTGAGGGGGCTGGCTCGGGTTGGGTCCAGGTGAGGCGCGGTCGGCGACGGAAGCGTTTGGGGGTGCTCTTCTCGCCGGGCTGTGCGAATCTTGGTGGTGCTTCCTCTCGGGTGGTTGGCCCTACTCGCTCCTCTTGCTCTCCGGCGTCTTCTCCGATGGTGGTCTCGGGCTCCCCCGCCTCCAACCCTAGATCCGTTTCCGGTGCGCGAGGCTTGTGGGACTGTCGTACCGTTTCAGTTGGGCCTCTCTGGGCCGTTTGCTCAGGCTAGGCCGCCTTCACTTTCGTACTTTTCTGATCCCCCCCCTCCATTTTGGGCCCTGGGCCCTGCGCGAATCTCGTGCCCTCCGCTGCTTCGGCTGGCCCGGCCTGTTCCCCCTCCCTCCCAGCCTGGCTCGCATAGGGTATTTATGGGTCCGAAAGGGTTCGCCCCCCCCCCCCATTTCTAGGGTTTCCAGCATCTCAATTTGACCTGCGTC
>NW_025305107.1:0-787 GCF_018294505.1 Triticum aestivum
GATATTCGGCATCTTTGCCAACAAGAACCCCAAGACTACGCTCAAGAGAAGCTCCCCAAGCTCAAGTCAGCGACTTCCACGAGCTACTACGACCTCAACATCGACCACGCGATTCCTTTCTATGGAACTCAAGAACCCGAGGAGTACCTCGAGTGGGAGCGTTTGATGGACGAGTACCTCAAGCTACATCAAGTCCCTTCCGAACATCAAGTGAAGTGCACCACAAGAAACTTCCATGACTACGCATCGGCATGGTGGCTTCACACACCTTCGGAGAGCTACGAGATGAGTTGGCCCAAGACCAAGAGAGCTTTGCGACGAGAGTTTGTGCCTCCAACCTACACGGAACAACTTCAACGCCAGTTGGAGAACACCATCCAAGGATCCAAGTCCATCGGCGCGTACTTCAAGGAGATGAAGAATGCCTTGCGATGAGCCGGTATGGACGACCCCATTTGGATGAAGTTCCACTTCATGATGGGATTGCACAACGACATATCCAAGACAATCTTCCTCGAGAACTACAATTCCATCGACGACTACTACATTGGTGCTCTCAAGGCGGAACAAGAACTCATGAAGGCCAAGGCTTCTCCACCCCAAGCACACTTCGCGGCGACCAAGCTCTACGAAAAGCATGAGGATAGTACCACCACGATGTCCAAGCCCGACGAGCCCCAAGATGTTGCTCCCAAGTTTGACTTCACCGCCATCCCTCTTTGTGGCATTGATGATGCCGAGTCTACTTTGACTCTTTTTCAAGACGGTGCGGCGATGAGTATGACTA
>NW_025305108.1:0-787 GCF_018294505.1 Triticum aestivum
TATATTTTCAGAAGAACCAACTAGTTTTGACGATCACCAGGAGCTTTGTGAACCTCATCAGTGCTAAGGCAAGCCAGAGTAACATTTTCATGGTGCCACTTCAATATTTATGATTTTCATACTTGAACCTATGATTATTGATGCATTTAAATTAGTTATATAAAATATATTCTGTTATATGCTTGTTATGTTAAAATACTTCAACTTCCGAATGTTTGAAGTAAATATTGTTGGCAAGATAAGGAGAACTTAGTTGCAAGTGGTAAATAAATAATATGGTCATAGAGGTTGATGAGTAATTTAAATATTATTTTTGCATGAGGTATAATGATGATAATGCTAGAAATGGTTCTGGTATAAGTATAGAGAGGTCTTAACTGGAATAGTAGCATGAGTTTATGATGGCTCCGTAGGAGCCTGGTTGGTGTAGTCTTTGCACGGTTATGTGATGCATATGTTAAGTGATGCATAGTATGGCAGTAAGACACCGGTTATTTTCTTTTCACATTAAGTTGTACCTGATTAATAATTCAACTTGAACATGTTGTTGACCGGGTCGTGGTGCCGCTGAAACGAGTCTTTCCCAGTGCAACCACATTTGCCGGTATGGGACGGCCTTAATGCGTTTCATTGTCGTGCCTCTGGTCGGTGCCTCAATTTAGGGAAGGTTATGGGCGTGTTGTACCCTGGCCCGGTAGGCAAGCATAACCTTGTGAGACCGTTCGTAAGTTAATTTTGGTACCGGATCGTAGAGTGGATCGTGTCTACGACGGTGGTCGAGGTGTCT
>NW_025305109.1:0-787 GCF_018294505.1 Triticum aestivum
CAAGGCTTCTATCACTTGTCGGTAATGCTATTTAAACAAGTATTCAGTTTCGCCAAAATAGAAAATCTAACATGATGGATCAAAACGGTTAAAAATTGTACCAAATTGTCTAATTTCTATAGGTAAGTTGCTATCTGAGGTGCATATAGATACACGGACTACCCTCGAATCATGAAATGGTGGAAATGATTTCGGAATATGTCAATGACGCTTCATTAATAAGTTTTCAGTTTTCAATGAAATGAAAATATACAGTCATGGATCAAAAGGGAATAAAATTGGTGATGAAATGATATGATTACTAGTTATAAATTGTTATACGAGAACAATATGGTCGAACATACAACTTCCAAAGGTTGAAAGGAAGAAATGCTGATGGAATTTCTAAATGATGCTATTTAAGTAAGTTTCTTTTAAGCGAAACAAATATATGGTAACGGATCAAAAGTTTAAGTAAATGTGCTAAACATGAATAATTTATGTGGATAAGCTGTTCGACTTCCATACGGCGGTCGAGACTACTCTCGAAGAATGGAATGATGGAAAGGTTCTTATAATTTGTTGAATGTCCTATTTAATTGAGTTCTGAGTTTCAATGGAGGAGAAAATGTATACTAATAAATTAAAAGGTTATGAAAAAGTACTAAAAATTATGTGACTCCTACATTTATAAGTTATTATTGGATTTTCAAATGGCGGCATACGCAATTTCGAAACAAGAAACGAATCAAGGCTTCTACCACTTGTCGGCAATGCTATTTAAACAAGTATTCAGTTTCGCCAAAAT
>NW_025305110.1:0-787 GCF_018294505.1 Triticum aestivum
GGTCTGTTTCCTGCGAGCAAACGAAGAACAAGCAAGAAACTAAGATTGCAATCTGGATATTGCGAAAATAAGATGAAAGCTTTATTGATCAAGGTGGGGTTCTGTGACGCCTTTGTCTGGTCGTTGAACACAAACGAAGTACGCGAAGTTGCAGCTATGGCGAACTTTTAATCTAAACAAAACCCAAAGTCTAAACGATGCCCTAAGGGCTGTATATATGGAGGAAGAGGGGGGAATTTCGTGGCCCTTGGTGGAGGGGTCCGAAATCAACCCTATCTCTTGTTTTCCCACACATACGGACTCTAAAAATAGCCTATACTTATGTATTTCGAAATTACAAGGGCCTGGCCCAATAATAAGGTGACGCAGCACCTAAAATAGCCTCGGGACGAAATTTATGAAGTGGCATCTTGTATATTTCGTCCAAGGCTTAATGCACCCATTATGGTGGCTTCAAAGTCCTGAAATCATCACTTGTAACTCAGTTCTTGTTCCCCTTGCGCATGCCATCATCTCCATGCTTGTTCTTGCTCCAATGTTCATCCTTCTCCAAGCTAGGCCCTTCATTTGTAAGCAAAACAAATGTATCCAATTTAGGCAGCATCATATTCTCATGAACATTAGAATCATTACCAAGAAACGAAAGTACCTGGTAATTTAGTTGGCGTGCACGAGCTCTAGTAATTGGTCCAGTATGTATAGCAGCAGGGGCTGTGGGTGTAACAATTGTATTGATGTCCTCATCAGTAACAATGGTATTGATGTCCTCATCGGAGGCAATCAAGGA
>NW_025305111.1:0-787 GCF_018294505.1 Triticum aestivum
GCTTCACAGCGAAGTGATGCGATTCCTTTGGTGCCGCTTGGTATCAAGCACACATGCAAACACTAAGCATAATATCTGGCCTAGATGCACATAAATAAAGCAAAGAACCAATCATGGAGCGGTATACCTTTTGATCGAACTCTTTACCATTGTCGTCGGGACCAAGATGGTGTTTGGCTGGCATTGGCGTCGTGTAGCCTTTGAGTCTTCCATTCCAAACTTCTTCAGGCAATCTTTGAGGTATTTCTCTTGAGATATGAAGATGCCATTCCTTTGCTGACAAATTTGAAGACCAAGGAAGAACTTCAGCTCACCCATCATGGACATTTGATATTGCTCTTGCATCATGTACCCAAACTCATCACTGTACTTCTGGTTGGTGCATCCGAAGATTATGTCATCCACATATATTTGGCACACAAACAGTCCACCATCATATGTCTTCGTGAAGAGAGTGGGATCGAGGGATCCCGGTTTGAAGCCTTTGCTCTTCAGGAAGTCTTTGATTGTATCATACCAGGCACGAGGGGCTTGTTTGAGTCCATATAGTGCCTTGTTTAGCTTGTACACCATATCAGGATGTTTTGGATCTTCAAAGCCAGGTGGTTGTGCTACATACACTTCTTCTTCAATCTTGCCATTGAGAAATGCACTCTTTACATCCATTTGATATAGCAAGATATTGTGATGATTAGCGTAGGCTAGCAGTATGCGAATAGCTTCAAGCCTAGCAACAGGAGCAAATGTTTCATCGAAGTCAATTCCTTCAACTTGAGTGTATCCTTGA
>NW_025305112.1:0-787 GCF_018294505.1 Triticum aestivum
CCAGGCGACCATGTGGCGCGGGGATAAGAAGGAGGAACAGGGCGCAAGGTGCCACTGCAGCTACTGGCGAGATCGACATGGTGTTCTGAAGAAAACGACACTGGCTCTGAAACTGTTTCTGAACTCTGAACTTTGGCAGGTACAGTGCATGCCAGGTGTTCGACGATATGATTCGGGCACGAGGAAAAAATTTCTGGAGCTGGGACTTGGTGAGGTGACCTCTTGATGCATCCAGAGGCTGCCTGAATTTTCTCTGATTTTTAGGAGAAGAAAACAAATGAATTTCACCAAATTTTGCAAATATGGCCCAAACTTGCAGCAAGCACATTTTGAAAATTTTGAACTGGAGACCAGTGGATCTTCCTGGATCTTGGTTGAGGGTTCTAAGGACTAGCCAGGGAAATTTGTTTGGAGGCAAAACTCAAAGGAGAAATAGTGGTTCCTTTGTAAATTTCCAAGGGTCAAAATAGAGGACAGAAAAGGTTTTTGATTAGAAATAAATGGAGATAAAATCATGGGGAAGTTAAACTTGCTGGATTTGAAGTTTATCTTGACACAAAGTGGGGAGATGGCTTTTGGGAGGAGTTTTCAACTTAGGTTGAGGCAAGAGATAAATTTTGAGAAGGAAAGGATCACTCCATATGCCATAGAGCTATTTATAGAAGAAGAGATTTCCAAAAACTTTCCCAATGAAAAACATTTGTGTTGAGTCAACACAAGGTGAAAAACCTCCAAGACCAAAGATCAAGTCTTGGATGAATCCAAACAAAATACTTGTCATAAAAGA
>NW_025305113.1:0-787 GCF_018294505.1 Triticum aestivum
GGTGACAAGCCAAGGGACTTGTTTCATCTGGTTGCCATCCTACGGTACGGGAGATTACAAACGGAATACACAAACCTTCATTTGCATCCCTAATGGTACTCCATTATTTTGCAGGGACTAGTCATCCCCCGATCAAAATAAGATCGCCGATCCTGGATGTGCATTTGCATCCGCGATTCGGTCTAACCTGGAACCTTGTAGCTGACTTTGGCATATTTGGATCAACTATCTTAGCAGTCATTACCCATGGTACCACTGATGTGCCACATGGTCACACAATCTACCACGATCGGACCGTCACCATCTACCCAGGTATTCCATTTAGTATTATATTTTTAACCCTCTCGCCTTCTCTTTCATTATTGTACTAACTACTAGTACTAGTAGGAGTACTTTTTACCTTGGAGGACGCATAGAGCTAGCTAGGACCTTGAAGACTTGAACCCATTAGCTGCCACCATTTTTGTTTTTCCATGTCTTACTATCTCATCCATGTAGCCAAGAGTGGCTATATGTAATAAGCCAGTTATTTTGCTTCCTCTATACCGGAGTAGTACTATTTGCTGCACAGTATTACTGATCGCCATATTTGAGCCCAACATTATTATGCATGGACCTTGACTATGTACATCACCATGTGTCCAGATCTGAGATGCCGTGTGTACCAGATGAAAGGCGCCGAGTTCGACCCCCGTGATGCTACGTGGGTGCCGAGGAACACTCTTGGAGAGTACTCACTTTTCATTGGGGACAACTACCCCATTGTGAAGCGGATGCCACCTTCCGT
>NW_025305114.1:0-787 GCF_018294505.1 Triticum aestivum
AAAAAGGGGGGATCCCCGGCCTCTGCATCAGCATGATGCATACGGCCATCTTATTAAAAATAAAACATCCACAAGGTCTCCAAGTCTCAGTAGTAGCAAACTAAAAAAAACAAACGACAAGGCTCACACAGAGCCCAAAGGCTAGATACATAAGCTAGCCCAACAAAGGATAAACCACAACCGGTTGGCTGAACAAAAGACAGGTAAACTAATTTCCTATCCTATTACATGACCGCCATCCAAACCGGCTAAAGATATCCCGTGCTACCGTCTCCCATCGGATAGCACCAGTAACCAAACACTCCCTGGCCTCCGTCGGAGTGAGTAGCGACCAGGAACGGATAAGTGCCGTGGCTCTGAAGATAACCTGCAAAACATGAGTGTTTGTTGTTCTGTTAAAAACAAGATCATTTCTGCAATTCCAAAGCGCCCACACTAAGGCGCACACCCCCACGCGAATATGCTTAGCTAACCCGGGCTCTACCCTGTTAAGCCAAGCTCCAAACATCATGTTCACCGAAATTGGTGGAGTAATATTGAAAGCCACATGAACAGTTGTCCAAAGAATTCTAGCTAGTGGGCAATCAAAGAATAGATGCTTAATGGTTTCATCCTGATCACAGAAACTACACCTAGTAGGACCTGTCCAATTGCGCTTTGTTAAATTATCCTTTGTTAAGATAACTTGTTTATGGAGAAACCACATAAACACCTTAATCTTCAAAGGAACTTTAACATCCCACACATGCTTGGAGGTCGGGATCGAGCTGGAATTAATAACAGCAAC
>NW_025305115.1:0-787 GCF_018294505.1 Triticum aestivum
GCAAGCTCTTCTTATAATCCTGCTCCCTGGCTTGCTTTTTCTTTCTCTTGTAGTTCAATGATCACATGATGATGAGCGGAGGATCTGCGGACGTCTTTGCCACATGCTCCCCGTTCGGACCTACCATCCAAAGCATCGGCAGTGACATGATCCAGAGATCCTCATACAATTCCTATGATTTCGAAGCCACACATGCCGGCGATGGATCGACTAGCCAGTGGGCATCCGCCAAACTGTCAGTGAAGATGAGGATCATGAGAAAGGCGCCAACGAATGATCACCAAGGAGGGACAGCGAGAAAGCCAAGGAGAAGGGCACAAGCACACCAAGGTGATGAGAGCCAGCAGCTGCAGCATCCCATGGGTGTTATCAGAGTGTGCTCAGACTGCAACACCTCCAATACCCCCTTGTGGAGGAGTGGTCCTTGTGGCCCCAAGGTGAAATATATTGCTAACTAGGCAAACTTCATGATCTATACCTGCACTGCACAATCTATGTACTTGCTTCATATCAACATGTACATATAACACACAGTAGTACAGATTGCTACACACTTATTTATTTAACTGTAACTTTTCATGCGTCTATGGTTCATGCAGTCTCTTTGCAACGCATGCGGCATACGCCAAAGGAAGGCTCGCCGCGCCATGGCTGCAGCGGCGGCCACTGCCGCCACCAACGATGGGGTGGCGTCTGCTTCCAGTGGCGGTGTGGCGGTGGGGGCCGTGCAGGCAAGCGACGCATCACAAGCGGTGAAGGCAACAAAGAAGGAGAAGAGGGCTGCGGA
>NW_025305116.1:0-787 GCF_018294505.1 Triticum aestivum
GCCTTGACGAATTCCAAGGCCCGGCGCGCTCTGGCCCGGGCCGAGGAACCCTTCCAGGCCTTAAGACGGCCGACTGCGACCTCCAGCCAGTCGGCAGTCCGACTGGCGGTGCACAGAGCCGTCATGTCTGGCCACAGGGCGGCAACTGCCTGGGCGCCGGCACGCTGAAGCCGGCGCATCAGCCGATGGGCCGGACGAAGACGAGCCTCGATGCTCAGAAGCTGCTCATCGACAGTCAGGGGAGCGTTGGCGGCAATCACCTCGCCGCTTGCCCTCCGCGATTCACGATCAGCCTCGATGGCCAGAGGGACTGCCTGCGAGTGGCCAGGGAAGAAGTCCGCCAAGACAAAAAAGAAGCAAGTCAAAAAATCAGAAGTCAGCCTGACACATAGTCGGAAACTCAAAGAAAGAAACTCACCATCAACGATGTCCTCGATCTCATGGAAGCCGGAGGTCAGCATCGCCTCCTTGTCAGTCCAGGAGGAGCGCTCGCTCTCGAACTCGGCCAGAAGAGTAGCCTCCTTCTTCTCGGCCTCGTCCTGTGTTTTCTTGAGCAGCTCCTTCTGCTCGGCCGGCTACGCAGCGAGCAGATCGCGCTCCACAGCAAGCTTGCTGCACTCCTCCCCCTTGACGCGCAAGGCAGTGTTAACTTCACCCAGCTGCTCCTGAAGAGTGGCGTTAGCCCCTGAAGAACGAAAGAAAGAGACGAATAAGTCGTCAGCAAAGAAGATCGCCGGGAAGATCCGGCCCGACTGCTCAGCAGTCAGCCCGAATCTCGGGGACTACA
>NW_025305117.1:0-787 GCF_018294505.1 Triticum aestivum
TCAACTCCGTAGTCGAACTGGTCAGCAGCAGCGTCGGTCTCGTAGTCTACCGGAGAGAAGAGGGGGAAGAAATAATGAATACAGAGCAAACAAAGCATCACAAAATATAACAAGGCAATACGCGATGTTCGGTGTGCCCTAACGCGGTAGTAGGTGATACCGGTGAAGGGGGGGAAAACATCCGGGAAAGTATTCCCGGTGTTTCGTGTTTTCTGACAGATGAACCGGAGGGGGAAAGTTGCGGGTTTGATATGTTAGGGGTGTGTGGTGGACGAACGGGCTACGTATCCGGGTTCGTCTCGTCGTTCTGAGCAACTTTCATGTACAAAGTTTTTTCATCGGAGCTACGTTTTATTTTCTATTAATTTTAAAAGATTTAAATCATTTTCAGGATTTATTTAATTATTTATCTCAACATTATCCAGAATAGTAAAAGATGACGTCAGCATGACAACATGCTGACGTCAGCAGTCAACTGCGCAGTTGACTGAGTCAACTACGTGTGGGTCCCGCATGTCATACACTTTTTAGTTTAAGTAGGGTTTAGCTGATTGATTACTGCTTAATTAAAATAACTAATTGATTAGATTAATTTAAACATGATTAATTAACTTAAGTATTTTACTAATTAAGTAATTAACTAATTAAATGTTTTTATTAATTACATTTTCATTTCTTTTTAATTTTCGTTTTTTTAACAGGGGCATGGGGCCCCGGTGTCATAGACCCTAGTGGCCTAGCGGGCGACGGGTGCGGGCGTGCGTGCCCGAGGCCACCAGGGGCGGGG
>NW_025305118.1:0-787 GCF_018294505.1 Triticum aestivum
AGATGAAGTCAGAAAGGATTGAAAAATGATGATGTGGCTTTGAATGGTGCATTTTGAACACACAAAAAGTCAGAAGTTCAAATAGGTTTTAAAAAATGAAATCCCTTTGTAACAGACGAGTGTCCGGATGAAATCCTGATAGTTTGAAAGAGATTGTCCGTTTTGTACACGAAGTGGATCCAGTTTTTGTCGTAACCCTCTCAAATTTCCTGCACATGCTATGTGGATGAAATGATGATATGATGCCAACTTTCAACCTTTTCAGAGTTCATTTGAAATGCTTTTCAATTTTAGGGTCTTATAGCTCAAAATAATTAGTAAATGCATGAAAAATAACAAATGAAGTCAGAAAGGATAGAAAAATGATGACGTGGCTTTGAATGGTGCATTTTGAACACACAAAAAGTCAGGAGTTCAAATAGGTTTTAAAAATGAAATCCCTTTGTAACAGACGAGTTCCCGGATGAAATCCTGATACTTTGAAAGAGATTGTCCGTTTTGTACACGAAGTGGATCCAGTTTTTGTCGTAACCCTCTCAACTTTCCTGCACATGCTATGTGGATGAAATGATGATATCATGCCAAGTTTCAACCTTTTCAAAGTTCATTTGAAATGCTTTTCAATTTTAGGGTCTTATAGCTCAAAATAATTAGTAAATGCATGAAAAATAACAAATGAAGTCAGAAAGGATTGAAAAATGATGATGTGGCTTTGAATGGTGCATTTTGAACACACAAAAAGTCAGGAGTTCAAATAAGTTTTAAAAAATGAAATCCCTTTGTAACA
>NW_025305119.1:0-787 GCF_018294505.1 Triticum aestivum
AGTGGTTTCCATGGTTACCAAACCCTCGAGTGCGTTTACGTGTCGGTCGTAAACACTCGCTCTTTTGGCCAATTCTGGCCTGTTTCATGGACTATTACTTACTATTTTGGGGTCCTAGAGTGACTTCCACAATTAACAAACCCTGGGGTGCGTTTATGTGTCGGTCATCAACACTCGCTATTTTGGTCGATTCTGGCCCGTTTCTTGGATTATTACTCACCGTTTTGGGGTCGCGAAGCGATTTCCATAATTGTTGAACCCCAAGGTCTGCTTACGTGTCGATCATCAACACTGGCAGTTTTGGCCGATTCTGGCCCGTTTGATGGACTATTACTCACTATTTTTGGGTCCCGGAGTGGTTTCCATGGTTAACAAACAATGCGGTGTGTTTACATGTCGGTCATCAACGCTCGCAATTTTGGCTTATTCTGACATGTTTCTTCGAATATTACTCACTGTTTTGGGGTCCCGAAGCGATTTCCATAGGTGTTGGTCATCAACACTGGCAGTTTTGACCGATTCTGGCCCGGTTCTTGGACTATTACTCACTGTTTTGGGGTGCCAGAGCGATTTCCATAGCTGTTGAACCCCAAGAAGCGCTTACGTGTCGGTCATCAACACTGGCAGTTTTGGCCGATTCTAGCCCGTTTCGTGGACGATTACTCACTATATGGGGTTCCCGGAGTGATTTCCATGATTAACGAACCCTGGGGTGCGTTTACGTGTCGGTGATCAATACTGGTAGTTTTGGCCGATTCTGACCCGTTTCTTGGATTATTACTCACTG
>NW_025305120.1:0-787 GCF_018294505.1 Triticum aestivum
CAAAAAAAAGTCTGGAGTTGTAATAAGTTTAAAAAAATGAAGTGCCAGTCTAACAGATGAGTTCTCGTCCGAAACCCTGATACTCCGAAAGAGATTGTCCAATTTGTACACGAAGTGCGTCCAGTTTTTGCCGTAACCCTCTCTACTCTTTTGCACATGCTATGTGGGTGAAATGATGATACCATGCCAAGTTTCGACATTTTCAGAGTTCATTTTGTAGTGATTTTCAATTTCACAGTCATTTAGCTTTCTAAACAAATCGGTAAATGACTGAAAAATAGCAAATGATATCAGAAAGTGTTGAAAATTGATGACGTCACTTTGAATGGTGCGTACGGAACGCAAAAAAAAGTCTGGAGTTGTAATATGTTTAAGAAAATGAAGTGCCAGTCTAAGAGATGAGTTCTCGTCCGAAACCCTGATACTCCGAAAGAGATTGTCCCGTTTGTACACGAAGTGCGTCCAGTTTTTGCCGTAACCCTCTCTACTCTTTAGCACATGCTATGTGGGTGAAATGATGATACCATGCCAAGTTTCGACATTTTGAGAGTTCATTTTGTAGTGATTTTCAGTTTCACGGTCATTTAGCTCTCTAAACAAATCGGTAAATGACTGAAAAATAGCAAATGATGTCAGAATGTTTTGAAAATTGATGACGTCGCTTTGAATGGTGCGTACGGAACGCAAAGAAAGTCTGGAGTTGTAATAAGTTTAAAAAAATGAAGTGCCGGTGTAACAGATGAGTTCTCGTCCGAAACCCTGATACTCGGAAAGAGATTGTCCAGTT
>NW_025305121.1:0-787 GCF_018294505.1 Triticum aestivum
CCTCGTCTCCGTCCTGCCGGCCCCGAACACGGCCTCGCCGGAGCCCGGTCCGGCCACCGCGCCCCTGCCCCTTCCCTGTGTGCGTTTGTGCACAGGAGGGAGGTGGCCTGAGCCACTTGCAGGTGGGGCCCTCCCCCTTGTAAATCAGAAAGACGAAAAAAAAAGGGGGAATAAAAAAAAAGAGACTTAAAAAAATATATATATAATAATAAATAAAATTGATTAATTAATTAAGTAAATAATTAATTTAATTAATCCTGATAAATTAAACCTAATGACTAATTAACCTAATTAACTACTATTAATTGAACTTAACTAAGATAATTAGTTAACAGTGTATGACGAACGGGACCCACCTGTCCGGGTTGACTTAGTCAACCCTGTTGACTGATGATGTCAGCATGACATCATGCTGATGTCATAAATGCAATTTCGAAATTAATTAAATAATTAATTAAATTCCTGAAATTAATAAAATCTTTTAAAAATCATATCTTTTAATCCGTAATCCGGATTAAAATATTTTCAACATGAAAGTTGCTCAGAACGACGAGACGATTCCGGATACGCAGTCCGTTCGTCCGCCACACCCCTCTAACCTATCGAACCCGCAACTTTCCCCTCCGGCTCCTCTGCCCGAAAACACGAAACACCGGGAATACTTTCCCGGATGTTTTCCCCCCTTCACCGGTATCACCTACTACCGCGTTAGGGCACACCGAACACCGCGTATTGCCTTGTTATATTTTGTGATGCTTTGTTTGCTCTGTATTCATTATTTCTTCCC
>NW_025305122.1:0-787 GCF_018294505.1 Triticum aestivum
TGGTGTCACGTGCTCGTCTCGGCGTCCATCGTCGCTACCGCGACGATGTCCGCCTCGACTCGCGTTACCCTAAGATAGATAGGGTGGCAGTGGTGCCAGGTGCTGGTCTCGGCATCCGTCGTCGCTACCGCGACGATGTCCGCCTCGACTCGCGTTACCCTAAGATAGACAGGATGGCAGTGGTGTCACGTGCTCGTCTTGGCGTCAGTCGTCGCTACCGCGACGACGTCCGCCTCGACTCGCGTTACACTAAGATAGACAGGGTGCCAATGGTATCACATGCTCGTCTCGGCGTCCATCATCGCTACCGCGACGACGTCCGCCTCGACTCGGGTTACGCTAAGATAGACAGGGTGGCAGTGGTGTCACGTGCTCGTCTTGGCGTCAGTCGTCGCTACCGCGACGACGTCCGCCTCGACTCGGGTTACGCTAAGATAGACAGGGTGGCAGTGGTGTCACGTGCTCGTCTTGGCGTCAGTCGTCGCTACCGCGACGAAGTCCGCATCGACTCGCGTTACCCTAAGATAGACAGGGTGACAATGGTGTGACGTGCTCGTCTCGGCGTCAATCGTCGCTACCGCGACGACGTCCGCCTCGACTCGCGTTACGCTAAGACATGATGGCAGTGGTGTCACGTCCTCGTCTTGGCGTCCGTCGTCGCTACCGCGACGACGTCCGCCTCGACTCGCGTTACCCTAAGATAGACAGGGTGGCAGTGGTGTCACGTGCTCGTCTCGGCGTCCATCGTCGCTACTGCGACGACGTCCGCCTCGACTCGCGTTATGGT
>NW_025305123.1:0-787 GCF_018294505.1 Triticum aestivum
GGGGTAGCAATGCCACCGGAGCGTCGTACCGGGCCCTCATACATGCGGGGTGGTGTTGTGGCATGTCCGAAGAGGCGGCACGCGTCTCCGGGTTGTGGCCCCCCTCACGGACGGCAATGAAACGGTGGTAGACGTTCTGCGGTAACGATGCAGCGTGAATATTATTAAATACTTGGAGCGCGATAAAATCATGAGTTTTTTACACAACGTGGGCACATGTGCTATAGGACTGATGGTAATTTTTCATAATTTTTTGTGATGGAGAAGTATCTGAACACTTCCCTCTACGCGGATTGCTCTTCGCACGTCTACGACTGTGGCCGGCGGCCTTCGGGGGGTAGCATACCGTAAAATCTTGCGTAGGCGGCCTCTCACAAGTCTGGAAGTGTTGAGGCGGTTGCAAACGCCCAGCACGCGTCTCCGGTGCGTGCCCCCCCTCACGGACGGCGCCGCCGCCGGCACCTGGAGGAGGAAAACGGACGCGTCGGGTCTACACGGAGTGGATGTAGTTGTGGGCCTGGCCCGGATGTTGCTCCCCGGTGTCCCTCTGGGCCGACCCGACACAACCAGGTGGAGAGGTCCACTGGTCAAAGCCCGTCCGTGCAAAGTCAAAGGGCTAGATCCCGTGGTCAAACGCTACAGGGTTAGGCGGGACGGGGGCCCTGGGGGGTAGCAATGCCACCGGAGCGTCGTACCGGGCCCTCATACATGCGGGGTGGTGTTGTGGCATGTCCGAAGAGGCGGCACGCATCTTCGGTGCGTGGCCCCCCTCACGAACGGCGCCGCC
>NW_025305124.1:0-787 GCF_018294505.1 Triticum aestivum
ACATCATTTGTTGTTTTTCGGTCATTTACCTAATTGTTTAGAGAGCTAAATGACCGTGAAATTGAAAATCACTACAAAATGAATTCTGAAAATGTTGAAACTTCGCATGGTATCATCATTTCACCCGCATAGCATGTGCGAAAGAGTAGAGAGGGTCATGGCAAAAACTTGACGCACGTCACATACAAATTGGACAAACTCTTTTGGAGTATCAGGGTTTCGGACGAGAACTCATCTCTTACATGGGCACTTCAATGTTTTTTAAACTTATTTGAACTCCAGACTTCTTTTGTGTTCAGTATGCAACATTCAAAGTGACGTCATCAATTTCCAACATGTTCTAACGTCATTTGTTGTTTTCGGTCATTTACCTAATTGTTTAGAGAGCTAAATGACCATGAAATTGAAAATCACTACAAAATGAATTCTAAGAATGTTGAAACTTGGCATGGTATCATCATTTCACCCGCATAGCATGTGCGAAAGAGTAGAGAGGGTCACGGCAAAAGCTGGACGCACTTCGTGTACAAATTGGACAAACTCTTTTGGAGTATCAGGGTTTTGGATGAGAACTCATCTGTTACACGGGCACTTCAATGTTTTTTAAACTTATTTGAACTCCGGACTTCTTTTATGTTTAGTATGCAGCATTCAAAGCGACATCATCAATTTCCAACATGTTCTAACATCATTTGTTGTTTTTCGGTCATTTACCTAATTGTTTAGAGAGCTAAATGACCGTGAAATTGAAAATCACTACAAAATGAATTCTGAAAATGTTGAAACT
>NW_025305125.1:0-787 GCF_018294505.1 Triticum aestivum
GAAATTGAAAATCACTACAAAATGAACTCTGAAAATGTTGGAACTTGGCATGGTATCATCATTTCACCCGCATAGCATGTGCAAAAGAGTAGAGAGGGTCACGGCGAAAACTGGACGCACCTCCTGTACAAACTGGACAATCTCTTTCGGAGTATCAGTGTTTCGGACGAGAACTCATCTGTTACCCGGGCACTTCAATGTTTTTTAAACTTATTTGAACTCCAGCCTATTTTTGTGTTCGGTATGCATCATTCAAAGCGACGTCATCAATTTCCAACACGTTCTGACATCATTTGCTGTTTTCAGTCATTTACCGATTTGTTTAGAGAGCCAAATGACGGTGATATTGAAAATCACTACAAAATGAACTCTGAAAATGTTGGAACTTGGCATGGTATCATCATTTCACCCACATAGCATGTGCAAAAGAGTAGAGAGGGTCACGGCGAAAACTGGACGCACCTCGTGTACAAACTGGACAATCTCTTTCGGAGTATCAGGATTTCGGACGAGAACTCATCTGTTACACGGGCACTTCAATGTTTTTAAAACTTATTTGAACTCCAGCCTATTTTTGCGTTCGGTATGCATCATTCAAAGCGACGTCATCAATTTCCAACACGTTCTGACATCATTTGCTGTTTTTCAGTCATTTACCGATTTGTTTAGAGAGCTAAATGATGGTGAAATTGAAATTCACTACAAAATGAACTCTGAAAATGTTGGAACTTGGCATGGTATCATCATTTCACCCGCATAGCATGTGCAAAAGAGTAGAGAGGGTCAC
>NW_025305126.1:0-787 GCF_018294505.1 Triticum aestivum
TTTCTTCCCCCTCTTCTCTCCGGTAGACTACGAGACCGACGCTGCTGCTGCCCAGTTCGACTACGGAGTTGACGACCCCTCTCTCTTGCCAGAGCAACCAGGCAAGCCCCCCCCCTTGATCACCAGATATCGCCTATTCTTATCTATACTGCTTGCATTAGAGTAGTGTAGCATGTTACTGTTTTCCGTTGATCCTATTCTGATGCATAGCCTGACATTGTTGCTACACCTGTTGATACCTTACCTGCAATCCTAAATGCTTAGTATAGGATGCTAGTTCTTCATCATTGGCCCTACATTCTTGTCAGTCTGCCTTGCTATACTATTGGGCCGTGATCACTCGGGAGGTGATCACGGGTATATACTATACATACTTACATACTATACAGATGGTGACTAAAGTCGGGTCAGCTCGAAGAGTACCCGCGAGTGATTCACGGATTGGGGGCTGAAAGGACCTTTGTCCCGACGGCCCTCTGTGTGGATCTTTGTGGCGGAGCGACAGGGCAGGTTGAGACCGCCTAGGAGAGAGGTGGGCCTGGCCCTGGTCGGCGTCCGCGGTTGCTTCATAATAACACGCTTAACGAGATCTTGGTATTTGATCTGAGTCTGGCTACGAGCCTATACGCACTAACCATCTACGTGGGAGTAGTTATGGGTATCCCGACGTCGTGGTATCAGCCGAAGCACTTCAGACGTCAGCGACGGAGCGGCGCGCGCCGAATTGGACTGGAACGCCACTAGGCTAGGTCTGCTTTCGGCCGCGTACGCAACGTGCAGGTGTGCT
>NW_025305127.1:0-787 GCF_018294505.1 Triticum aestivum
ACGGTTTTGGCCAATTCTGACATGTTTCGTGGACTATTACTCACGGTTTTGGGGTCCCGAAGTGATTTCCATAGTTGTTGAACTCCAAGGTGTGCTTACGTGTTGGTCATCAACACTCGCAGTTTTGGCCGATTCTAGCCCGTTTCATGGACTATTACTCACCGTTTTGGGGTCCCAAAGCGATTTCCATGGTTGTCGAATTCCAAGGTGCGCTTACATGTCGGTCATCAACAATCACAGTTTGGGCCGATTCTGGCCCGTTTCTTGGACTATTACTCTATTTTGGGGTTTGGAGTCATTTCGATGATTGACGAACCCTTGGTGCGTTTACGTGTCGGTGATCAACACTCACATATTCAGCCGAATCGTGTCCGTTTCATGCACTATGACTCAATGTTTTGGAGACCCAGAGGGATTTCCACGATCGATGAACCCCGGGGTTCATTTATGTGTCCGTCGTCAACACTGAGAGTTTTGGCCAATTCTGACGGGTTTCGTGGACTATTACTCACCGTTTTGGGGTCCCTAAGCGATTTCCATGGTTGTCGAACTCCAAGGTGCGCTTACGTGTCGGTCATCAACAATCACTGTTTGGGCCGATTCTGGCCCGTTTCTTGGACTACTACTCTATTTTGGGGTCTCGGAGTCATTTCCATGATTGACGAACCCCAGGGTGCGTTTACGTGTCGGTCATCAACACTCACATATTTGGCCGAATCGTGTCCGTTTCGTGCACTATTACTCAATGTTTTGGAGACCCAGAGGGATTTCCACGATTGATGAACCC
>NW_025305128.1:0-787 GCF_018294505.1 Triticum aestivum
CACGCCTCCAAGCACCACCGCGGCCACCGCCTTCCCCTCGCCTCTCCGACGCGCCCCCGAGCTCCACCGTGACGTCCCCGTCCCTACCACGGAGCCACAAGACGCCGGACGCCCTGGAGCGCCGTCACCGACGTCATCTTCTTCCTCTGCACCGACGGCCGTCGTCGCTTGATTCGCCGCCCACAGAGCGTCCCCGGCCTCGCCCTCGCGCTCGTTGGACTCGCGGTGAGCCGCTGACCCGTTCCCCTCTTCTTCCCATGCCGTTTGGCCGCTCTAGCCATTGCTTCCACCGGACCCGAGAGCTCGCCGCCGCCGTGCCTCGTCACTGTCGTGGCCAGAGCCACCGTGGCTCAAAGCCGGGCACACCACCGTGCTCCAAACCTCACCAGGAGCACGTAGAACCCACCAGCTTCCCCTCCCGAGCACCACAACGCCAAACCCGCAGGTGCCCGAGCTCCGGCCGCCGCCAAAGCCTCCGTGGTCGTCGTTCCCGGCCACCCTAGCATCGCCTGAGGCCACCAATCGACGCGCCTCCTTGCTCCGGTTCCAACGCGCCCAGCCGCGCGAGCTCCCGTCGCCGGAATTGGCCGGACGGTCAACGCCGCCGCGTCCTGGTTGCGCCGGCGATTAGCCGCCGGTGATAGCAGCTGTTAGGAGTTAATCACCCCACTAACTAAACCCTAAGTCACTGACACCTAGGCCCCACCTGCTAATTAATCATAGATTAGTTTCTGTTTAGTTTTTAACTAATCCTAGTGGACCCACCCGTCAGCATTGACTCTGCTGA
>NW_025305129.1:0-787 GCF_018294505.1 Triticum aestivum
GCTAGTTGAGAGGGGCTCGGAGTGGTTTATAAGCCCCACTGCGGCTGCCCTCTCGAGCTCCTCTCAAATGCAGGCTTACGGGCCTAATGTCACACTGTGCTGTCTGTTGGCCTATTGGGCCTTCTGCGGGCCTGAATCCTGGCCCAGGTTGGGTTTCTAGTCGTATTCAGGCCGTGGTGGCCCAATAGGTGGCAGTTTTTAAAAAAAAAATCCAGTTTTTTGGTTCTGTTTTTTGCATTATTTTTTTTTGTTTTTTGCTTTATGTTTTAATTCTTTTTGCTTTTAGGTCAGCAAAATTATAAACTGTCTGTTAGTGCCATTAGTTTTAGAAAACATATAAACTTTCTATTAGTGCCATTAGTTCTTTATGAAAATTCTTTTTGCTGTATTTAGTTTTTTGTTTTCTTTTTTGCTATATTTATTTTGTTTTGTTTCTACTTACAACAAAAAACTTATTTATTTTATTTTATTTTGTTTCTAATTACTTATTTATTTTACTTTACGATAATTCTTTCTGCTATTAAAGTTTCTATCAAAAAAAGTTCTTTATGAAAATTCTTTTTGCTTTTAATGATTAAAAATAAAAAAGAGGCGCAATGTGCGTTGATTTGCTTCAAGCCTTTCGGAATAGTGTAGACTGCACTGCACATAGCTCGATGCAGTCTACCTTATTCCTCAAGGCTTGAAGCTAAGCAACGTGAGCATTGCGCCTCTTCTTCATCGTCTCTGCACTTAGGGCTTATAAACCGCTCCTAGTGCCTCTCAGCTAGCGAGGTGGGACTAAAAA
>NW_025305130.1:0-786 GCF_018294505.1 Triticum aestivum
GTTGTTGAACCCTAAGGTGCGCTTACGTGTCGGTCATCAACACTCTTAGTTTTGGCCGATTCTGGCCCGTTTGGTGGACTATTACTCACTGTTTTGGGGTCCCGGATTGATTTCCACGATTAACGAACCCCGGGGTGCGTTTACGTGTCGGTCATCAACACTCGAAGTTTTTGTCGATTCTGGTCCGTTTCGTGCACTACTACTTACCTTTTTGGGGTCCCAGAGGGGTATCCACGATTGACGATCCCTGGGGTGCGTTTACGTGTCCGTCATCAACACTCACTGCTTTGGCCAATTCTGACCCGTTTCGTGGACTATTACTCACAGTTTAGGGGCCCCGAAATGATTTCCATAGTTGTTGAACCCCAAGGTGCGCTTACGTGTCGGTCATCAACAATCGCAGTTCCGGCCGATTCTGGCCCGTTTCATGGACTATTGCACACTTTTTGGGGGTCCTGAAGTGATTTCCATGATTGACGAACCCTGGGGTGCGTTTATGTCCCGTTTCGTGGACTATTACTCATTGTTTTGGGGTCCTGAAGTGATTTGCACGATTGACGAACGCCGTGGCGCGTTTATGTGTCGGTCATCAACACTCACAATTTTGGCCGATCCTGGTATGTTTCGTGCACTATTACTCACCGTTTTAGGGTGCGAGAGCGATTTCCACGATTGACGATCCCCGGGGTGCGTTTACGTGTCCGTCGTCAACACTCACTATTTTGGCCAATTCTGACCCGTTTCGTGGACTATTACTCATAGTTTTGGGGTCCCGAAACGATTTCC
>NW_025305131.1:0-786 GCF_018294505.1 Triticum aestivum
TCCCCACTTAGAGTTTTGCTTGGCAGGTGTCGTGGGTGATTCCAGGCACTGGTGAGTTAAGCTGGTGTGTGCAGGTCAGGCGTGTTTTCAATCAAAAGACCGTAGACGGAATTAGTCCCGAGGGACTGAGTAATCCCGTTACTCGTGGAAAATGGTACTCCCTCTGCAGAGGATACATCCTGTTGGATAGTCATGTTCTTGAGTATAGGACCACAGTCTGGGTTAAATCTTGATAACGGTATTCGGATGGAGAACGATTTAACTAGAACTCTGTAACGGTATTCGGATGGAGAACGGTTTAACTAGAGCTCAGTAACGGTATTCGGATGGAGATACGACTTGACTGAATTATCGGTTTTCGGATGGAGAAACGACTGTACTAAATATTGTTTATGATTATGGCACCTTTGGATTATGATCTTTATTATTATGGACTAACCATTTATTTTATGTATATTATTGAGTATCCCTGGGACGGTTCGACCTCCTGGATATTCACTGTGATTATTCTCTTATAAGCCCTTTAGGTGGTGTCGCCCCGACACCCAACTGCGGCATTATTATTTCTGCATTTTCCGCTCGAGGAGTCATTCAGACACTCGTTTGGCACCAGTATTATTATTTCTGCATTTTCCGCTCGAGGAGTCATTCAGACACTCGTTTGGCACCAGTATTATTATTTCTGCATTGTCCGCTCGAGGAGTCATTCAGACACTCGTTTACTATTCTGCATTTTCCGCTCGAGGAGTCATTCAGACACTCGTTTGGCACCAGCATTACTATTCT
>NW_025305132.1:0-786 GCF_018294505.1 Triticum aestivum
TCATCAATTTCCAAAACTTTCTGACATGATTTGCTATTTTTTAGTCATTTACCGATTTGTTTAGAGAGCTAAATGACCGTGAAATTGAAAATCACTACAAAATGAACTCTGAAAATGTCGAAACTTGGCATGGTGTCATCATTTCACCCACATAGCATGTGCAAAAGAGTAGAGAGGGTTACGGCAAAAACTGGACGCACTTCGTGAACAAACTGGACAATTCCTTTCGAAGTATCAGGGTATCTGACGAGAACTCATCTGTTACATGGGCACTTCATTTTTTTGAACTTATTACAACTCGAGACTTTTTTGCGTTCCGTACACACCATTCAAAGCGACGTCATCAATTTCCAAAACTTTCTGACATCATTTGCTATTTTTTAGTCATTTACCGATTTGTTTAGAGAGCTAAATGACCGTGAAATTGAAAATCACTACAAAATGAACTCTGAAAATGTCGAAACTTTGCATGGTATCATCATTTCACCCACATAGGATGTGCAAAAGAGTAGATTGGGTTACGGCAAAAACTGGATGCACTTCGTGTACAAACTGGACAATATCTTTCGGAGCATCAGGGTTTCGGACGAGAACTCATCTGTTACACTGGCACTTCATTATTTAAAACTTATTACAACTCCAGACTTTTTTTCGTTCCGTATGCACCATTCAAAGCGACGTCATCAATTTTCAACACTTACTGACATCATTTGCTATTTTTTAGTCATTTACCGATTTTTTTAGAGAGCTAAATGACCGTGAAATTGAAAATCACTACAAAATGAA
>NW_025305133.1:0-786 GCF_018294505.1 Triticum aestivum
ATGCCAAGTTTCAACATTTTTAGAGTACATTTTGTAGTGATTTTCAATTTCACCGTTATTTAGCTCTCTAAACAAATCGGTAAATGACTGAAAAACATCACATGATGTCAGAACGTGTTGGAAATTGATGACGTCGCTTTGAATGATGCATACTGAACGCAAAAATAGGTTGGAGTTCAAATAAGTTTAAAAAACATTGACATGCCCCTGTAACAGATGAGTTCTTGTCCGAAACCCTGATACTCCGAAAGAGATTGTCCAGTTTGTACACGAGGTGCGTCCAGTTTTCGCCGTGACCCTCTCTACTCTTTTGCACATGCTATGCGGGTGAAATGATGATACCATGCCAAGTTCCAACATTTTCAGAGTTAATTTTGTAGTGATTTTCAATTTCACCGTCATTTAGCTCTCTAAACAATTCTGTAAATGACTGAAAAACAGCAAATGATGTCAGAACGTGTTGGAAATTGATGATGTCGCTTTGTATGATGCATACTGAACGCAAAAATAGGCTGGAGTTCAAATAAGTTTAAAAAACATTGAGGTGCCCGTGTAACAGATGAGTTCTCGTCCGAAACCCTCATACTCCGAAAGAGATTGTCCAGTTTGTACACGAGGTGCGTCCAGTTTTCGCCGTGAACCTCTCTACTCTTTTGCACATGCTATGCGGGCGAAATGATGATACCATGCCAAGTTTCAACATTTTTAGAGTACATTTTGTAGTGATTTTCAATTTCACCGTCATTTAGCTCTCTAAACAAATCGGTAAATGACTGAAAAACAGCA
>NW_025305134.1:0-786 GCF_018294505.1 Triticum aestivum
GGTGAACCCCACGAGAGGATAAGGGCGCCAGCGGCCCTGCTCCCTCGGGCCTCTCTCCTACTCGCCCCCGCTCTCCCTCGGCCTCTGCGCCTTCTCCCCCCCGCCAGATCCACCTCTCTCTCCCCTTCGATCCCCTCTGCCCGCGCGTGCTCGCCGCCGTTCACCGTCGAACTCGCGGCCACCGTGCCCCGATCGCCCCGACGACGTGCCCGAACGACTTCCCGCCGTCGACTACGTCGACTACGCCCTCGGGAACGAGTCGAGCGCCTCTGCACCGGCCTCCCCGAGCTCGTCTTCAACCTTCGGCCGCCGTCGTTCGTCGCCGATTCCGGCTACCCCGCGCCCTCCCCGAGCTCACTGCCACTCCCTACAGCTTCGCAGTGAGCCTCTCCTTCTCCTCCCCCTCTCCGTTAGCTCGCTCGCGCTCCGTAGCTGCTCCCCCACGCGCGCCCGAACGCCACGCCGCGGAGCTCGCCGCCGGCGTGTCTCCGGTGACCAAATGGTCACGGGCGTAGGCCCGCTAGCCCGACCGCACCGTGCCGCACCCGCCTAGGTAGTTAGTTCGGCCGTTCGCGCGCTCTAACGCGGCTTCCGTCGGGCACCCGTAGCACCTCGCCGCCGGCGAGCTCGTAGCGGTCGTCCCCGGCCGTTTCAGCCCCTCCGACCACCGCCGTTGGACGCGCGACGTCGAGCCGCGTCGAACGCGCCCAGCCCCGCCCCCGCAAACCCACTGTGGGTGAAACCCGCGCCCCTCCCGCGCGCGCCGCCGCGCGTTTTGGTCGCCGG
>NW_025305135.1:0-786 GCF_018294505.1 Triticum aestivum
TGTAACGCCCCAGATGTAACTTTCCATATTTGTATCCAACTCTTGCCGTCTCCGGCGCTAAGTTATATTTATTTCTCGGGTTTGGGTCTTTGTCTCCGTGTGTTGTTTTCTTTTTCATGCATCTCATATCATGTCATCACGTGCATTGCATTTGCATACATGTTCATCTCATGCATTCGAGCATTTTCCCCGTTGTCCGTTTTGCATTCCGGCGTTTCGTTCTCCTCCGGTGGTCATTTCTAGCTTTCTTTCTTGTGTGGGGATTAAACATTTCCGAATTGGACCGAGACTTTCCAAGCGGCCTTGGTTTACTACCGGTAGACCGCCTGTCAAGTTTCGGGTCATTTGGACTTCGTTTGATACTCCAACGGTTAACCGAGGGACCGAAAAGGCCTCGTGTGTGTTGCAGCCCAACACCCCCCAAATTTGGCCCAAAACCCACCAAACTCTGCTCCATGTCCTAAAGCGTTCGATCACGATCGTGTGGGCGAAAACCGCACCTCATTTGGACTCTCCTAGCTCCCTCTATGCCTATATATACACCCCTCCGTTTTCGGATCTCTCCCTCTCCCCGAAACCCTAAAAAAAAATCATCCCCGCCAGATCCGCGCCGACGGACGTGTCCGCCCCCGGCCGGACAGCGTCCGCCGCCGCAGCCCGCCCACTCGGGGGCCGCCACGTCACCCCCGCCGCCGCCGCCTCCCACCGCGGCCCGGGAGCCCGCATCCGGCCCCCGCGGCCCGGTGAGCTCCGCCGCCGCCCGGGACTCGCCTCCCGCCCGGATCC
>NW_025305136.1:0-786 GCF_018294505.1 Triticum aestivum
AGTGTGCTATGGTACGTCACTCCTCCATTGCAATCATCGTGACATGTTATTTGTATGCCAGTTCTATTAGCCAAGTTTCTTAGGGACAGTTATTACGAGTTATCCTAAGAAAATAAGCACCTGTGAATATAAGCTCCATGTAATAAGCCAACCAGTTCTTTTCATTGCGTTTTCAGCTTATCTTTGGTATGATCAGTGGAAAGTCTAGATTGCATTATATTTTTTTCATTTTGCTGCCCATATGGAAATTAATTTGACTTGCAAACATCACAAATTGAACCCAGTGCAGTAATTAATATGATAGGAAAACAGACCATCACTATTTGCTCAAAATGCAAATACAAAGATACCATCTACTTGGCACAATCTACTTTGGTCAATGTTTTCCATAGAGATCCCATTGCCTAATTTAAACGAAGAACGCATGACCCACATTTAAATGAAGAACAATTATTTATTGAAATTCGATGGTCCAAGTTGCTGGTTATTATCGTATAGCAGCACCACCTGAAAGCATCATATAGCAACAGCAGCAACTCATAGCAACTCATCATACAGCAATAGCAGTCTGCAATTCATCATATACCAGCAGCAGCTCATAGCAATTCATCATATAGCAGCAGCAGGAGCAGCTCATAGCAATTCATCATATAGCAGCAGCAGGAGCAGCTCATAGCAATTCATCATATAGCAGCAGCAGGAGCAGCTCATAGCAATTCATCATATAGCAGCAGCAGGAGCAGCTTGTAGCAACTCATCATATAGCAGCAGTAGCAGCTCATAGCA
>NW_025305137.1:0-786 GCF_018294505.1 Triticum aestivum
CGGAGGGGGAAAGTTGCGGGTTCGATAGGTTAGGGGGGTGTGGTGGACGAACGGACTGCGTATCCGGAATCGTCTCGTCGTTCTGAGCAACTTTCATGTTGAAAATATTTCAATCCGAGTTACGGATTAAAAGATATGATTTTTAAAAGATTTTAACAATTTTGGAATTTAATTATTTATTTAATTAATTCGAAAAAATGTATTTATGACGTCAGCATGATGTCATGCTGACGTCAGCAGTCAACAGGGGTTGACTGAGTCAACCCTGACATGTGGGTCCAGTGGGACCCACCTGTCATTCTCTATTTAAATAAATTGGGGTTTAGGTTAATCTAATTACAGTTTAATTAATCTAATTAGTTAATTAGGTTAATCTAATTATGATTAATTAACTTAATTAATTCCTTAATTAATTAATTAATTTAATTATTATTTATTTATTTAATAGATATTTTTTTTTAATTCCTCTTCTTCTTCTTCTTCTTCTTTTTTAAAGTTCTGGGGCGTGGGCCCCATCTGTCATAGGCCCATAGGGGCCTATCGGGTTCGGGCGTGCGGGCGACGGGTTACAGGCGCATCTGAGCGCCCGATTGGGCGCTGCGGGGCAAGGCCGTGGCCACGGCGGGGCGGGTCACCGGGCGTTCGGCCATGGCCATGAGCAGGCCCGACCGAGCGAGCGAACGGCGGCGGCCGTGGCGGCCAGGCACCGGGGAGGGGGCGACGGCGACGAGCGGAGAGGCGCGGGAGAGGCCACGGTGAGCGCGGGAGGGGCGTCCAGGGGCGCGG
>NW_025305138.1:0-786 GCF_018294505.1 Triticum aestivum
TTTTTTCTCCGGTTTGCAAGAGGCTCGTGTTGGATGGTTTCCGCGGTACAGACAATGCGGCCGTACATATGCGGGCGGTTTGAGGGTCTGACGTGTCCTTATATGCAAATGAACTAGATCTTTGACTGGCATATGTGTGGATGAATGATGGAAATGATTTTTTTGAATGAATGGATAGGTTGTTAGAGGATGAATGTATATGTATGGATATGTAGATAGCAACGTGTGTGGAATGTGTATGGATGAACAAGATTTTTTTTTTCCTTTGCACATATTTGGACGAATGAACGAATATGTTTGGATGAATGAATGGATATGTACATGATGCTCCTTCCTTAGCATTCCAAATACTTTCGAAAACACATCCTAGAGAAAATGGGCAAAATAAATGCATGAACGCGATAAAATCCGACAAAACCTACCGTGTCGGCACAAAATAAAATGCAAGCCATCACATAATTTGGACTCGTCAACCATGACCACCCATGAGCAGTTTTTCCTCTGGAATATAGGTCCATGGAATTGCGATAACAAAAAGAAACAATCGTGCTAGTCGATCAGCACCTCGATGATAAGGCGGCTTCATGCTCCATGGCGCAACGAGAGGTTGGCGAAGAACGGCGAAGAATGGCCGGGATTAAGGGAAGCGTTGATCAGTCTTTGCTTAACACACAAGGAAAGCCGGCCGGGAAGGGGGCAACACTTTTGCTTAATCACGTTCAAGCCCCACACCACGCGGTACCTGTCAAAACAAATGTTCTCTCCATGGGGTGGCTTAAGGTGTAC
>NW_025305139.1:0-786 GCF_018294505.1 Triticum aestivum
TGAAATTGAAAAGCATTTGAAATGAACTCTGAAAATGTTCCAAGTTGGCATGGTATCATCATTTCACCCACATAGCACGTGCGAGAAAGTAGAGAGGGTTATGGCAAAAACTGGATGCACTTCGTGTACAAAACGGACAATCTCTTTCGAAGTATCAGGGTTTCATACGGAAACTCGTCTCTTACAAAGGTATTTCATTTTTTTGAACTTATTTGAACTCCCTTGTTGTTTTGTGTGCAAAATGCACCATACAAAGCCACATCATCAATTTACAACCCTTTCTGACATCATTAGTTATTTTTCATGCATTTACCGATTATTTTGAGCTATAAGACCATGAAATTGAAAAGCATTTGAAATGAACTCTGAAAAGGTACCAAGTTGGCATGGTATGATCATTTCACCCGCATAGCATGTGCGAGAAAGTAGAGAGGGTTGCGGCAAAAACTAGATGCACTTCGTGTACAAAACGGTCAATCTCTTTCGAAGTATCAGGGTTTCATACGGAAACTCGTCTGTTACAAAGGGATTTCATTTTTTTGAACTTATTTGAACTCCCTTGTTTTTCTGTGTTCAAAATGCACCATTCAAAGCCACATCATCAATTTACAACCCTTTCTGACTTCATTTGTTACTTTTCATGCATTTACTGATTATTTTGAGCTATTAGACCATGAAATTGAAAAGCATTTGAAATGAACTCTGAAAAGGTTCCAAGTGGGCATGGTATCATTATTTCACCCACATAGCATGTGCGAGAAAGTGGAAAGGGTTACGGCAAAAACT
>NW_025305140.1:0-786 GCF_018294505.1 Triticum aestivum
CCCAAGGTGCGCTTACGTGTCGGTTATCAACACTCGCGGTTTTTGTCGATTCTAACCTGTTTCGTGCTCTATTACTCACGGTTTTGGGGTTCCAAAGCGAATTCCATGGTTGTTGAACCCCAAGGTGCGCTTACATGTCGGTCATCAACAATCACAGTTTTTGTTGATTCTGGCCCGTTTCATGGACTATTGTTGAACCCCGGGGTGCGTTTACGTGTCGGTCATCAACACTCACAATTTTTGCCATTTCTGGTCCGTTTCGTGGACTATTACTCGCCGTTTTGGGGTCCTAGAGCAATTTCCATGACTTTCAATCCCCGGGGTGCGTTTACGCATGTGTCGTCAACACTCACAGTTTTGCCAATTCTGACACGTTTTGTGGACTATTACTTACCGTTTTGGGGGCCCAAAGCGATATGCATAGTTGTTGAACCCCAAGGTGCGCTTACGTGTCGTTTATCAACACTCGAAGTTTTGGCCGATTCTAGCCCGTTTCATGGACTTTTACTCACCGTTTTGGGGTCCCAAAGCGATTTCCATGGTTGTTGAACCCCAATGTGTGCCTACGTGTTGGTCGTCGAAACTCGCGGTTTGGGCCGATTCAGGCCCGTTTCTTGGACTATTACTCAGTTTTGGGGTCCCGAAGTGATTTCGACGATTGACGAACCACGGGTTGCGTTTATGTGTCGCTCATAACCACTCACAATTTTGGCCAATTCTCGTCCGTTCTGTCGACTATTACTCACCGTTTTGGGGTCCCGGACCGATTTTCACAATTGACAATCC
>NW_025305141.1:0-786 GCF_018294505.1 Triticum aestivum
GGGGAGAACCTTCATCATCACTATCATCAATAATTTCGTTTTCAATAATTTCATTCTCTCTAACCCTAGCAAGTTGTTCATCAAGATATTCACCGAATGGCACAGCAGTATCAAGCACAGAAGTAGTTTCATCATAAGTATCCTGCATAGCAGAAGTGGCATCATCAATAACATGCAACATATCAGAATTCAAAGCAGTAGCAGGTTTAGGTGTCGCAAGCTTACTCAAAACAGAAGGAGAATCTAGTGCAGAGCTAGATGGCAGTTCCTTACCTCCCCTCGTAGTTGAGGGAATAATCTTAGTTCTTGTGTCTTTCAAGTTCTTCATAGTGATCAGCAGATATAAATCCCATGTGACTCAAAGAATAGAGCTATGCTCCCCGGCAACGGTGCCAGAAATTAGTCTTGATAACCCACAAGTATAGGGGATCGCAACAGCTTTCGAGGGTAGAGTATTCAACCCAAATTTATTGATACGACACAAGGGGAGCCAAAGAATATTCTCAAGTATTAGCAGTTGAGTTGTCAATTCAACCACACCTGGATAACTTAGTATCTGCAGCAAAGTATTTAGTAGCAAAGTAGTATGATAGTAATGGTAATAGTTGCAAAAGTAATGATAGCAGTTTTGTAATGATTGTAACAGTAGCAACGAAAGAGTAAATAAGCGAAGCACAATATGTGAAAAGCTCGTAGGCATTGGATCGGTGATGGATAATTATGTCGGATGCGATTCCTCATGTAATAGCTATAACATAGGGTGACACAGAACTTACCTCCAGTTCA
>NW_025305142.1:0-786 GCF_018294505.1 Triticum aestivum
TTCTGAAATTCCTTGAACTTTTCAAAGGTCTCAGACTTGTGCTTCATCAAGTAGACATACCCATATCTACTTAAGTCATCAGTGAGAGTGAGAACATAATGATAGCCTCCGTGAGCCTCAGCGCTCATTGGACCGCACACATCAGTATGTATGATTTCCAATAAGTTGGTTGCTCGCTTCATTGTTCCGGAGAACGGAGTCTTAGTCATTTTACCCATGAGGCACGGTTCACACGTGTCAAATGATTCGAAATCAAGAGACTCCAAAAGTCCATCTGTATGGAGCTTCTTCATGCGTTTGACACCAATGTGACCAAGGCGGAAGTGCCACAAGTATGTGGGACTATCGTTATCAACCTTACATCTTTTGGTATTCACACTATGAATGTGTGTAACATCATGTTCGAGATTCATTAAGAATAAAAAATTGACCAGCGGGGCATGACCATAAAACATATCTCTCATATTAATAGAACAACCATTATTCTCGAATTTAAATGAGTAGCCATCTCTTATTAAACGAGATCTAGATACAATGTTCATTCTCAAAGCTGGCACTAAATAACAATTATT
This sequence comes from Triticum aestivum, assembly GCF_018294505.1. Lineage (NCBI taxonomy): Eukaryota > Viridiplantae > Streptophyta > Magnoliopsida > Poales > Poaceae > Triticum > Triticum aestivum. The sequence continues at coordinate 573 of NW_025305142.1, forward strand.
GAGGTTTAAAACTAATCCCGTAGGTAAATGTAGAGGTAGCGTGCCGACGGCGATCACATCGACCTTGGAACCATTCCTGACGTGCATCGTCACCTCGTCCTTCGCCAGTCTTCGCTTATTCCGCAGCTCCTGCTTTGAGTTACAAATATGAGCAACCGCACCGGTATCAAATAACCAAGAGCTACTACAAGTACTGGTAAGGTACACATCAGTT
>NW_025305143.1:0-786 GCF_018294505.1 Triticum aestivum
ATCTATCTCAAACAACCCTGGAACCAAATAATAAGAAATCTCTTGTGTCCCCAACACACCAAATACAATGGTAATTTGTATAGGTGCACTAGTTCCGCGAAGAGATGATGATACAAGTGTAGTAGTGATAGTAGATATTGATTTTTGTAATAGGAACAATAAAAAGCAGCAAGGTATCAATTGATAAAACGGAGCACACACGGTATTGCAATGCTTGAAAATGAGGCCTAGGGTCCGTACTTTTGCTAGTGCAATCTCTCGACAATGATAATATAATTGGATCATATAACCAACCCTCAGCGTGCGATGAAGAATCACTCCAAAGTTCCTATCTAGCGGAGAACATAAGAAGAATTGTTTGTAGGGTACGAAACCACCTCAAAGTTATTCTTTCCGATCAATCTATCCTCGAGTTCGTACTAAAATAACACAAAGCTATTTTTTCTGATCAATCTAACCAAGAGTTCGTACTAAAATAACACCATATGATACACATCAACCAACTCTAATGTCACCTAGATACTCCAATGTCACCGCGTTTATCAGTGAGTTGATTATACGATATGCATCAGACAATTTCAGATTCATAATACTCAATTCTACACAAAGAACCTCAAAGAGTGCCCCAAGTTTCTACCAGAGAAACAAAAACGAGAACGTGCATCAACCCCTGTGAATAGATTGCCCCAATGTCACCCCGGGAATCCGCTAGTTGAGTGCCAAAACACATATCAAGTGAATCAATATGACACCCCATTTGTTGGGGAACTAGTAATTTAAAAAAAA
>NW_025305144.1:0-786 GCF_018294505.1 Triticum aestivum
TCAATGGAATTACATGGTGCCCTATTAAAGTGAGTGCGGTTGTCTCTAATGCCTAACCCATGAACGATAATGGTAATTCGATAAGATACATCATGGTACGCACTATATCCAATAGGGTGCAAATATGATGTTCGGACACACCATCACATTATGGTGTTCCAGGCGGTATTAATTGTGAAACAATTTCCACAATGTCTTAATTGCGTGCCAAAGCTCGTAACTCAGATACTCATCTCTATGATCATATCATAGACCTTTTATCCTCTTGTCACAATGATCTTCAACTTCACTCTGAAATTACTTGAATCATTCAATAATTCAGACTTGTGTTTCATCAAGTAAATATACTCAACATCTACTCGAATTATCTGTGAAGTAAGAACATAACAATATTCACTGCATGCCTCAGCACTCATTGGACTGCACACATCAAAATGTGTTACTTCCAACAAGTTGCTATCTTGTTCCATCTTACTGAAAAACGAGGCTTTTCAGTCATCTTGCCCATGTGGTATGATTTGCATATCTCAAGTGATTCAAAATCAAGTGAGTCCAAACGATCCATCTGTATGGGGTGTCTTCATGCGTATACACCAATAGACATGGTTCGCATGTCTCAAACTTTTCAAAAACGATTGAGTCCAAAGATCCATCAACATGGAGCTTCTTCATGCGTTTTATACCAATATGACTTACATGGCAGTGCCACAAGTAAGTGGTACTATCATTACTATCTTATATATTCTGGCATGAAAATGTGTATCACTACGATCGAGATTCAATAAA
>NW_025305145.1:0-786 GCF_018294505.1 Triticum aestivum
TAATTGTGCGGCGAGATGAGTAGGATGGTTGAGAGAATGAGGCGGCGTGATCTAGACATCCCCCTTTTCGCCAGGCAGGGCAACGCGGGGTTCCTGACATCTTTTCAATCGTTCTCTTAGGCGTGTATCTATATTTTTTTTTGTTGTATCAAATGTGTCCGGGAAACAGATAAATTATTTCCTAACTACATTGTTAGGAATGCTAGCTTTTGTGCGTCAAACAAATCATGGAGCTTTAAAAAAACAATATATACATGGACATTATGTTCTCACGCCCCGATTGATTCAACCACGTGCAAACGAATACTTACTAAATAATATAGAGTACGTAGTTATTCTTTTTTTTAGAATCCTGTAGTATCCTCTGGCACGTGAGTTTTAATGTATATGTGTTAAAAAAAGGAGTTTTAATGTATACAGCTCAGCGCATACGGAATCAAACCTCACGGCCTATCACGAGTTTTAATGTACGTAGTGAAGCAAAGCGATTCTTCTCTGGCTGCTTGCTCACTACATTCATGAGTTTTAATGTATACAACTCAGGAAGTTCACGAGTTTTAATGTATAAACCTCTCCGACCCCGAGACATACTCGACATCCACTCTTCCGGTTGAGGTGAAGAAGCACACGGAGTGCAAGAAGGAGGTCATGGCGAAAGAGTGCAACGCGGGGGACCGATGTCGTCCCAGCCGCCCATGCTTCCTCTGGAGGAGGTGCCGCGCCCGCATGCAGGGGACACCACCGGCGGAGCAGGAGACGTAGGAGGGACCGTGGCAGACCGAGCTG
>NW_025305146.1:0-786 GCF_018294505.1 Triticum aestivum
GAGATTTACAGCTTTACCGACCCCATCGCACATATATGATGACCTATATTATAATGGGGGCAGAAATTAATAACACATTGGAAAGAGATATATTAGTAGCACATATAGGTGCAGTCTTATTAAGGGTTGCAGCTTGATTGGCCCCTCACTGGTGAAGAATAATGCATCGCCATATCCTTAGCATGGTCTGATCGAAAACTGCTAATACATTTCCTTACGTACTTACAGTTGGAAATATGGATGTGGAGTGTCTTGAGCATAACAGTGGTTGTTTTGTTCACACAATACCTCATACAGATAGCGAGTGGGTCCCATGGATAGATGTAGTAGTGATAGTTGGAACATCCAAAAGGACAGGGGCTTAGTGCATGTTAGACTGATGTATTAGCTGTACAATTACAAATAAGATTGCAACCTGCGATATCTCAAAGCTATTAAATGCACCTGCTGGAAAATCTGAGAACCCCACAAAATATAATTTTCACGTTGTTTCTTCAATATAAAACATGCTGCCCTTGGTTAATGTCATGTGTTTAACTGAACAATAAAACACACAATATGCTATGTCAGAAATTTCTAACTCTTGTTAGGTACAATGTCTATGAGAAAAGTGTAGAGAATCTATAGTACATCAGTTCATGCTTGCTAATCTGAATTTAGAAAATAATAATTCTTTCTCTTGTTAATAGTTTCGATTGTATGTATATGTATGCAGCGGGCGTACAAACAAATCGAAAGCCAATCGATTACCAAAACTTATCAACACATGGTACTCCACATACCAGA
>NW_025305147.1:0-786 GCF_018294505.1 Triticum aestivum
CTTCGGAGATACCTGTAGAGCATATTTATGATCACTCAGTTACATTGTGACATTTGATAGCACACAAGGTATTTCTCCAGTATCCGGGAGTTACATAATCTCATAGTCGAAGGAATATGTATTTGACATTAAGAAAGCAATAGCAATAAACTGAACGATCAATATGCTAAGCTAACGGATGGGTCTTGTCCATCACATCATTCTCCTAATGATGTGATCCCGTTATCAAATGACAACTCATGTCCATGGTTAGGAAACCTTAACCATCTTTGATCAACGAGCTAGTCTAGTAGAGGCTCACTAGGGACACAGTATTTGTTTATGTATCCACACATGTATTTAAGTTTCCGGTCAATACAATTCTAGCATGAATAATAGAACTTTATCTTGATTTAGGAAATATAATAATAACCATTTTATTATTGACTCTAGGGCATATTTCCATCAGTTAGCACTAATAATAACAGGATATATCTTATTTTCATCTAGATAAGCATATTTCAGAGTATCAGGTAATTGTTTTAATTCAAACACAGGATCACCCTTAGGTGGAGGAGGACCCCCTAGAGTTTCAACAGGCAAGTTATGTTTGAGAATACGTTGTTGTTCAAAAAACATCCTATCTATTTCATTTCTTTCATGCAAGTGCATATCATTTTCATGGTCGAGCAAATATTGTTCTAATGAATCAGTAGGAGGTATGGCAATAGAAGCAAGACCAATTATTTCATCCTTACTAGGCAATTCTTTATTATGAGGTAGCCTACGAAACTTAGAGAAATTAAA
>NW_025305148.1:0-786 GCF_018294505.1 Triticum aestivum
CTTGTGAGAGGCCGCCTACGCAAGATTTGGCGGCATGCTAGCCCCCGAAGGCCGCCGGCCACAGCCGTAGACGCGCGAAGGGGGCGTAGAGGGAATTTTTCGGATACTTCTCCATCACCAAAAATTATGAAAAAATACCATCGTTCCTATAGCACATGTGCCCATGTCGTGCAAAAAAACTCATGATTTTATCGCGCTCCGAGTATTATTAATATTGACGCCGCATCGTTACCGCAGAACGTCTACTACCGTGTCATCGCCGTCCGTGAGGGGGGGCCACGCCCCGGAGACACGTCCCGCCTCTTCGGACATGCCACCACACCACCCCGCATGTATGAGGGCCCGGTGCGACGCTCCGGTGGCATTGCTACCCCCAGTGCCCCCGTCCAGCCTAACCCTGTAGCGTTTGACCACAGGATCTAGCCCTTTGACTTTGCATGGACGAGCTTTGACCAGTGGACCTCCCCATCCGGTTGTGTTAGGTCAGCCCATAGGAACACTTTGGAGTGACATCCGGGCTAGACCCACAGCAAGATCCCCTCCGTGTAGACCCGACGCGTCCGTTTCCCCCCTCCAGGTGCCGGCAGCGACGCCGTCCGTGAGGGGGGGCACACCCCGGACACGCGTGCCGGGCGTTTGCAACCGCCACAACACTTACAGACTTGTGAGAGGCCGCCTACGCAAGATTTGGCGGCATGCTAGCCCCGGGAGGCCGCCGGCCACAGCCGTAGACGCGCGAAGGGCAATCCGCGTAGAGGGAATTTTTCGGATACTTCTCCATCACCA
>NW_025305149.1:0-786 GCF_018294505.1 Triticum aestivum
GAATCCGATGTCTTAATCAAGTATCATTTATTCTTGTGAAGTCTCTTCTTTCTTTTCAATCAATGTTCTTATCTGGTGATTCTCATGGTCATTCTAACGGGGCCTCAAGTTCATCATTCTTCATTTTTTTTCTCCGGTGGTTTCAAGTCAAGCTTTGTTGATCATATCCTTTTCTTGTTTCAATGCTTTCTCATGCTGGTGCAATTCTTAATCATTCATTTCTCGCTATTCAATTGTTCCGGAGTGCTCAAGATATCCCGAAGATTCGTGTTTCCACTCTGCTTTCGTAATCCTTTCAAGCTCTTTCGAGGTTGTTATCTCATTCTAGCCATTTAATCGTACCGGTGCATTCTCTCTTTTAAATCATCAATGGTGTTTCTTTTGAGTGGGCCCTAACCCACAGGTCTTTTCCCAGGATCTTACCTGACTCTTCTTATTTTCCTGGAGCTATTCCCAAATTCTTTTTGATGTTTGACGTAAGAATGATTTATCATCAGTCAATTGCCTTTCTCCAAGGTCTGTCAAATTATTTTCATCCTTGGCTCAACTTTTCATTCTTCATTCCGGCGTGCCTCAATAATTCACGGTGGTGTCTCTCATCGTCTTTCATAACACTTGAAGACCGAAGAAGATTTTTCCTCTCAATATTGCTCCACTCTCCTCAAGATTCATGGTTTTAGTTTGCTGACATCCTCTCATAATTGGTTTTGATTGTGAGAATTCTTTTCACCCACCTGGAGCAATTCAAGATTCTGTTCAATTTGTGTCTCCGGAGCCCATCATTTC
>NW_025305150.1:0-786 GCF_018294505.1 Triticum aestivum
GTGGAGGATGCCCTTGCTGCTCGGGAGGTGACGGTCCGGGGGGAGGCCGACGAGATGGTGGCCGGAGTCCGCAAGGCTCTCGCCGACGAGTACCAGTAGAAGCTAGAGCGCCAGGAGGCTCGCTTTCGCGTGCGGCGCGTTGAGCTGAAGGGCGAGGCTGATAGCCTCAAGGGGAAGTTAGCCGCGGCGGAATGGCGAGAGCGAGCGGCGGTGGAAGCCTAAGCCACGACTGCGGCTGAGCTATGCTACTTCTTGAGCTTGCATTGGTTTTTTCGTTGAAGAGGAAAGGGTGATGCAGCAAAGTAGAGTAAGTATTTCCCTCAGTTTGAGAACCAAGGTATTAATCCAGTAGGAGACAACGAACAATTCACCGAATACCTGCACAAACAATCAACAACTTGCACCCAACGCGATAAAGGGGTTGTCAATCCCTTCACGGTTACTTGCAAAAGTGATATCTAATAGAGATAGATAAATGGTAAAGTAAACATTTTTGGTATTTTTGGTTTATAGATCGGAAAGTAAAAGATTGCAATGGAAGTAAATCGGAGACTAAAATTGTAGATCGGAAACTTATATGATGGAAAATAGACCCGGTGGCCATAGGTTTCACTAGAGGCTTCTCTCAAGATAGAAAATATTATGGTGGGTGACCAAATTACTGCCAAGCAATTGATTAAAAAGCACAAAGTTATGACGATATCTAAGGCAATGATCATGAATATAGGCATCACGTCTCTGTCAAGTAGACCGAAACGATTCTGCATCTACTACTATTACTCCACA
>NW_025305151.1:0-786 GCF_018294505.1 Triticum aestivum
AGTGATCTACTCCTAGATCACTATTGTACTCCCTTTCCAAAAACAGTGTAGGGTATACAATAGATCTGGTACACGGCATGGCATATTTTATAGAACCTATGGCCAAGGCATAGGGAATGACTTTCATTCTCTTTTTATCTTCTGCCGTGGTCGGGCTTTGAGTCTTACTCAGTTTTCACACCTTGTAACACAGGCAAGAACTCTTTCTTTGACTGTTCCATTTTGAACTACTTCAAAATCTTGTCAAGGTATGTACTCATTGAAAAACTTATCAAGCGTCTTGATCTATCTCTATAGATCTTGATGCTCAATATGTAAGCAGCTTCACTGAGGTCTTTCTTTGGAAAACTCCTTTCAGACACTCCTTTATGCTTTGCAGAATAATTCTACATTATCTCCGATCAATAATATGTCATTCACATATACTTATCAGAAATGTTGTAGTGCTCCCACTCACTTTCTTGTAAATACAGGCTTCACCGCAAGTCTGTATAAAACTATATGCTTTGATCAACTTATCAAAGCGTATATTCCAACTCCGAGATGCTTGCACCAGTCCATAGATGGATCGCTGGAGCTTGCATATTTTGTTAGCACCTTTAGGATTGACAAAACCTTCTGGTTGCATCATATACAACTCTTCTTTAATAAATCCATTAAGGAATGCAGTTTTGTTTATCCATTTGCCAGATTTCATAAAATGCGGCAATTGCTAACAAGATTTGGATAGACTTAAGCATAGATACGATTGAGAAACTCTCATCGTAGTCAATACCTTGAACTTGT
>NW_025305152.1:0-786 GCF_018294505.1 Triticum aestivum
GTGGCACCTCGTAGCTCGTCTCTATGACCGAAGGGAATTTCCCATGCTCGGCCATTTTCCTTGAGGGGCTTCCGAATATGGAAGTGTCGCACTCGCCCGTAGGTGGTCGCCTTGTACTTGATGACGTCGATGTAGGCGAACTCACGAGAAGTAGGCAAAGATGTCGTACGTCCAAAGGCGAAGATGCCTCGATAGCACTTGGCGAAGATGCCGAAGTGGTTGTTGTAGCCGTAGCTCCGTCTTGGTGGTTCTCGTCTCGCGGTCTTCTCTTGTGCTCATGAAGTTGGGACTTGGTGTGAAGTAGGGCTTGTTGTGACTTGTGCATTTGCACTTGGTGAGCATCGTCATGATTATGTTGGCGTTGTCGCACTTGAGCTCGTCGTAGATGTCGTTCGTCATCGTCGTGCACATGTTGCTTGGAGGTGACTTGCCCTTCATGACAAGGTTGATCACGAACGTGATGGTTGTTGCCATGGAGATGTGGACGTGGATGACTTGCACTTGTATCGCTTGGGCGCTCCGAAGAGGATGGATGTGCTCGTCACCGCCTTGAAGATGACAAAGGGGAAGTAGACTTGATCAAGGCCCGAATCTCCTCCATCATTGCATCTTTCTCCTTCTTTTGTGCAAAAAGCTTGTTGTCGATGTAGTCCCTTTTCCTTGCTTCAGAGTGACGAATGTCGATGGAGAGGTTCTCGATGTGATAGAGGCTAAGGTGTCCCGATGTTTCGATGAGATGGTGATAGAGGCAAAGGTGTCCCGTCTTTCGATGAGATGATGGATATC
>NW_025305153.1:0-786 GCF_018294505.1 Triticum aestivum
ATTGGCCAAAACTATGAGTGTTGACGACGGTCACATAAACGCACCCCGGCCTCATCAATCGTGGAAATCATTCTGGGTCCCCAAAACGCTGAGTAATAGTGCACGGAACGGACTTGAATCGGCCGAATATGTGAGTGTTGATGACCGACATGTAAGTGCACCTTGGAGTTCGACAATCATGGAAATCGCTTTGGGACCCCAAAACGGTGAGTAATAGTCCATGAAACGGGCCAGAATCGGCCAAAACTGGGAGTGTTGAAGACCAACTCGTAAGCACACCTTGGGGTTCAACAACTATGAAAATCGCTTCGAGGCCCCCAAAACGGTGAGTAATAGTCCACGAAACAGGTCGGATTTGGCCAAAACTGCGAGTGTTGATGACCAACGCGTAAGCACACCTTGGGGTTCAACAACTATGGAAATCTCTTTGGGACCCCAAAACGGTTAGTAATAGTCCACGAAGCAGGTCAGAATTGAACAAAACTATGAGTGTTGACGACGGTCACGTAAACGCACCCTAGAGTTCATCAATCATGGAAATCGCTCTGGGTCCCGAAAATGCTGAGTAATAGTGCACGAAACGGACTAGAATCGGTGGAATATGTGAGTGTTGATGACCGACGCGTAAACGCACCCCGGGGTTCGTCAATAGTGGAAACAACTCCATGACTCCAAAATAGAGTAATAGTCCAAGAAACGGGCCAGAATCGGCCCAAACTGTGATTGTTGATGACCGACACGTAAGCGCACCTTGGAGTTCGACAATGATGGAAATCGCTTTGGGAC
>NW_025305154.1:0-786 GCF_018294505.1 Triticum aestivum
CTCTTCCGATCCTTTTGTTGCATACTTATTTATTGCTTATGTATTGTCTGTTGTTTGGCTTGTGCATAGAGATGCCGTCGTATGTCGTGTACAAGGGTAAGGTTCCCGGAGTCTACGACGACTGGGAGGAGTGTCGGAGACAGGTTCACCATTTCAGCGGTAACAGTTACAAAGGGTACACCACTAGGGCGGAGGCGGAATCTAGATACGCCCGCTATCTAGCGGGAGAGAGGAGGGAGCGTTGGAGGAACCGGATGAAGACCAGTTTCATCGCGATGATGCTCATCGTGATGACCGCAACTCTCTTCTATGTGATGGTGGTTTAGATGATCGATATTGACTTGTAATATGAAGACAAACTCGCTACTCGCAGTCTCGAGACTTGTAATGTTCTATCTTTGTTTGGTCTTTTGAATTCGGAGACTAATATGATGAATTGTATTCGGAGAGCTATCTTCTATTGTATTGGATGAATGTGCTGTTGCTGTGTGGTGCTGTCTATATTCTGTCCAATAATATATTTTGTAACCTGTGAAAATATCAAAAATGTGCATTTTTCCAACCACCTCCAAATCTCCTCAGTTTTGGCACACATGATCTCTTCCACAAACAAAACTAGGTTTCCAAGTTTTTGTATTTTTTAAATTTTTTTTGAATTTATAATGCCCTCTAGACTGACTGCTGAAAACATCGGTCTATGCCTCAAGGGGGCATTGTAAAATAATTTTTTTCAAAATTTTCTTGCATACACATGTTTTGCACATGTGGGTGACCATGTACAAGAAA
>NW_025305155.1:0-786 GCF_018294505.1 Triticum aestivum
CTCCGGTGGCTATATAAACCAGAGGGTTTAGTCCGTAGGACAACAACAATCATACCATAGGCTAGCTTCTAGGGTTTAGCCTCTACGATCTCGTGGTAGAGGAGAGCCTTCGAGGATGATGATAGTTATCGTCCACTCTTCGAGGATGAGGAGAGCCTTTGCAGCAAGGATTTCATCGTGCCTGAGGCACCTGTCGGTGTCAAAACCGGCGGATCTTGGTGTTGGAAATATGCCCTAGAGGCAATAATAAAAGCATTATTATTATATTTCTTTGTTCATGATAATTGTCTTTATTCATGCTATAATTGTGTTATCCGGAAATCGTAATACATGTGTGAATAACAGACACCAACATGTCCCTAGTAAGCCTCTAGTTGACTAGCTCGTTGATCAATAGATAGTCATGGTTTCCTGGCTATGGACACTGGATGTCATTGATAACGGGATCACATCATTAGGATAATGATGTGATGGACAAGACCCAATCCTAAACATAGCACAAGATCGTATAGTTCGTTTGCTAGAGTTTTTGCAATGTCAAAGTATCTCTTCCTTCGACCATGAGATCGTATAACTCCTGGATGCCGTAGGAGTGCTTTGGGTGTATCAAACGTCACAACGTAACTGGGTGACTATAAAGGTGCACTACAGGTATCTCCGAAAGTATCTATTGTTTTATATGGATCGAGACTGGGATTTGTCACTCCGTATGACGGAGAGATATCACTGGGCCCACTCAGTAATGCATCATCATAATGAGCTCAAAGTGACCAAGTGTTTGGTCAC
>NW_025305156.1:0-786 GCF_018294505.1 Triticum aestivum
GTCCGTGACAAGTAGACCGACTCCTTCCTGCATCTACTACTATTACTCCACACATCAACCACTATCCAGTATGCATGTAGAGTATTAAGTTCATAAGAACAGAGTAACGCATTAAGAAAGATGACATGATGTAGAGGGATAAACTCAAGCAATATGATATAAACCCCATCTTTTTATCCTCGATGGCAACAATACAATATGTGCCTTGCAACCCTATCTGTCACTGGGTAAGTACACCGCAAGATTGAACCCAAAGCTAAGCACTTCTCCCATGGCTAGAAAGATCAATCTAGTAGGCCAAACCAAACCCATAATTCGAAGAGACTTGCAAAGATAACTCAATCATACATAAAAGAATTCAGAGAAGATTCAAATATTTCTCATAGATAAACTTGATCATAAACCCACAATTCATCGGATCTCGACAAACAAACCGCAAAAAGAGTTTACATCGAATAGATCTCCCCAAGAGAGGGGGAGAACATTGTATTGAGATCCAAAGAGAGAGAAGAAGCCATCTAGCTAATAACTATGGACCCGAAGGTCTGTGGTAAACTACTCACAACTCATCGGAACGGCTATGGTGTTGATGTAGAAGCCCTCCGTGGTCAATTCCCCCTCCAGCGGAGCGCCGGCGAAGGCTCCAAGATTGGATCTCGCGGATACAGAAGGTTACGGTGGCGGAAATATTTCTTCGGTGGTTCCTTGGATGTTTTCGGGGTACGTAGGTATATATAGGAGGAAGAAGTACGTCGGTGGCCGCTCGAGGGGCTGAGGAGACAGGGG
>NW_025305157.1:0-786 GCF_018294505.1 Triticum aestivum
AAGTATGAACATATGAGTATCTCTCAAGTTGAACAAATGAAACACATCGAGAGCAAAGTAAGACGGTGCAATAAGAAGTTTCAAGCGGATAGGCAATCGTTCATTGCCTGAAACAGAGTGTGAATGGCGTTCAGAGCAACAGGAATAAGTATTGTGTCCGATACCAGAATTGATCACTAGGAAGGTGGCTCGCAAATTACATACGAAGTCAAGCTATAGGAATAACTTTGGCAACAGGGTGTATAGGAGAGTCAGGTTTTGATCCTGTGAAACTGTGGGTTATGGGCCCACCATGTGGTTCTTTTTTTTTAATAGGAGCAGTGACATCTTGCACGGTCATGATAGCAAGGCATGTCAGGGAGTACCATGTCAGCTATGTCGGCAACAACGTTGGTACCAAGGGCGAGGGACGAAGAGAACCATTTTCCTGCTCGTTGAAACGAGGTGGACCAATAGGCAAGGTTCCCGTCCATCGGTGGTTACCGGAATGTCATCAACAATAGTAACAAGGTCTTGCTGACCGAGTTGTACAACGAGGTGTTTGCACAAGTAGTGGATTATTACTGCTTATATCATATAGATCATAGAAAAGGTTTAAACAAACCAATGGAAGGAAAATATGATCATCAGATTAAACAGAACAATGGAAAGGAAAATATGTTTAAACACATATTTCGAGGGTATATCCTTCCCAAGGATAAGCAGAGCATGATATCCATGACAGGATATAATGTAGAAAACCCTTTAGGTAAGGGGAGAGAAATTTCATGACATTACCCATACAAC
>NW_025305158.1:0-786 GCF_018294505.1 Triticum aestivum
TGATAAAAACTTCAAAAAATAAAATCCTTCGAGAGGTAGTTATATTACTACATCTACTAGTTAGGAAAATTTGAAAACTTAAATTTGGACATATTTTGCAAAAAGTGTAGGGAAAATGTAAAACGGCTATAACTTTTGCATACGACGTCGGAAAAAAAACGTATAATATATCAAAAAATTCAGCACGAAAATCCGCATCCGATGGAGACCACCTACGGCATGTTTGCAATTTTTTAGAATCCTCAAATTCCAAAAGGAAAAAAAAGATATGGTCAAATTTCAGTTTTTTTAAAAAATTTGGTTAAATCTGGTCAAATTACTTATTCAAGAAGTATTAATGTTACTACATAATTACTCAAGAATATTAGTGTTACTAAATAATTATTTCAATTTTTTGAATTTTGGTCAAATCTGGTCAAACTGTGGTCAAACTATGGTCAAACTTATTCAAGAAATATTAGTGTTACTAAATAATTACTGTTTTTTAGAATAATAGTTTCAAACTCAAACAGTGAAATGTGTGACTTAATGCTCAACCTAAACTCCTGAGGGTTAATAGGATTGACATCTTACTATTGTCAGGAAAACAACAAGTGCAGACTTGGAAATGAAGGAGAATAGAACCCGAAAGTTAAGCGTGCTCGGGCTGGAGTAGTGAGAGGGATGGGTGACCGGTCGGGATGTTAGATGATTTGGAATGAGTGATCCACACTTGAGCAGTTAAGAAAGGTGATTAGAGACTAAATCACCAAATAATTCAGAAAAATTAAAAATTGAAAAAAAAAT
>NW_025305159.1:0-786 GCF_018294505.1 Triticum aestivum
TGTTGTGGCATGTCCGAAGAGGCGGCACGCGTCTCCGGGTTGTGGCCCCCCTCACGGACGGCAATGAAACGGTAGTAGACGTTCTGCGGTAACGATGCAGCGTGAATATTATTAAATACTTGGAGCGCGATAAAATCATGAGTTTTTTACACAACGTGGGCACATGGGCTATAGGACTGATGGTAAGTTTTCATAATTTTTTGTGATGGAGAAGTATCTGAACACTTCCCTCTACGCGGATTGCTCTTCGCACGTCTACGACTGTGGCCGGTGGCCTCCGGGGGCTAGCATACCGTCAAATCATGCGTAGGCGGCCTCTCACAAATCTGGAAGTGTTGAGGCGGTTGCAAACGCCCAGCACGCGTCTCCGGGGTGTGCCCCCCCCCCTCACGGCCGCCGCCGCCGCCGGCACCTGGAGGGGTGAAACGGACGCGTCGGGTCTACACGGAGTGGATGTAGCTGTGGGTTTGGCCCGGATGTTGCTCCAAAGTGTTCCTCTGGGCCGACCTAACACAACCGGGTGGAGAGGTCCACTGGTCAAAGCCCGTCCGTGCAAAGTCAAAGGGCTAGATCCCGTGGTCAAACGCTACAGGGTTAGCCGGGACGGGGGCCCTGGGGGGTAGCAATGCCACCGGAGCGTCGTACCGGGCCCTCATACATGCGGGGTGGTGTTGTGGCATGTCCGAAGAGGCGGCACGCGTCTCCGGGTTGTGGCCCCCCTCACGGACGGCAATGAAACGGTAGTAGACGTTCTGCGGTAACGATGCAGCGTGAATATTATTAAAT
>NW_025305160.1:0-786 GCF_018294505.1 Triticum aestivum
CCGTGGATCTCCGCCGCCTCCGCCCGCCTCAGCCGGCCGTTTCGCCCGGGTCCCGAGCACCGGCGACCGCCGCCGTGCTCGTTGCGCCCCGACCAGCTCCGGCCACCGCCCCCGCCATCCTCCTCCCCTCCGGCTTCCCCGGCTCCGGCGAACCTCGACTGCGCGAGCCAGATCCCGATCCAGAATCCGTTGACTTCTTCTTCCCTCCGTGGTTGGGTTTTGTCTTTTGTTTTGTATTTTATTCATGTCATGCATACCATATCATGTCATCATGTGCATTTCATTTTGCATACGTGTTCATCTCATGCATCCGAGCATTTTCCCCGTTGTCCGTTTCGCAATCCGACACTCCCACATGCACCGGCGCACCCCTCTTGTCTCCTTTCGTGTGCGGGTGTTGAACGTCCTCGGAATGGACCGAGCCTTGCCAAGTGGCCCTGGTATAGCACCGGTAGACCACCTGTCAAGTTTCGGGTCATTTGGAGCTCGTTTGATACTCCAACGGTTAACCGCACTCCCGCAAAGGCCTCTTTTAAGTTGCAGCCCAACACCCCTCCAAAACAGCCCAATAACCCATCTAAGTCACTTCCATGCTCTCCGTCGTCGGATCACGATCGTGTGGGCGAAAACCACACCTCATTTGGAGTCTCCTAGCTCCCTCTACCTATAAATATAGCCTTTCCCCGAAATTCACGGGCAAACCCTAGCCTTCTTCCACGACGCGCCGCCGGACACGTCCGGTCCGACCGGACACGTCCGCCCCGCGCCCCCTTGCCCAATCCCTGT
>NW_025305161.1:0-786 GCF_018294505.1 Triticum aestivum
CGAGACTGGGATTTGTCACTCCGTATGACGGAGAGGTATCTCTGGGCCCACTCGGTAATGCATCATCATTATGAGCTCAATGTGACCAAGGTGTTGGACACGGGATCATGCATTACGGTACGAGTAAAGTGACTTGCCGGTAACGAGACTGAACAAGGTATTGGGATACCGACGATCGAGTCTCGGGCAAGTAACGTACCGATTGACAAAGGGAATTGCATACAGGGTTTGATCGAATCCTCGACATCGTGGTTCATCCGATGACAACATCGAGGAGCATGTGGGAGCCATCATGGGTATCCAGATCCCGCTGTTGGTTATTGACTGAGAGCGTCTCGGTCATGTCTGCATGTCTCCCGAACCCGTAGGGTCTACACACTTAAGGTTTGGTGACGCTAGGGTTATTAGGAAGACTAGTATGTGACTACCGAATGTTGTTCGGAGTCCCGGATGGGATCCTGGACGTCATGAGGAGATCCGGAAGGGTCCGGAGGTAAAGATTTATATATGGGAAGTTGTCAAACGGACACCGGGAAGTTTCGGGGTCATACCGGTATTGTACCGGGGCCACCGGAAGGGTTCCGGGGGTCCACCGGGAGGGGCCACCCCTCCCGGGGGGCCACATGGGCTGCGTGGGGCAGGGAGCCAGCCCCTGGTGGGCTGGCCGCACCCCCCTCCCTTGGGCCCATGCGCCTAGGGTTGAGGGGGAACCCTAGAGGGGGCGCCCCCCTTGGCTTGGGGGGCAAGCCCCCCTCTCCCCTCTCCCCTAGGCCGCCGCACCCCCCC
>NW_025305162.1:0-786 GCF_018294505.1 Triticum aestivum
AAAAGAGCGCAAAAAAAAAAAGAGCGCAAAAAAAAAAATTCCAGAGTGTGCTTTTCCCTTGTTTACGTGCCGCGCCGTGATTTTGTTAGTGTTCTAGGCTCGCGTCTCTAGCACAGTCTAGCCTAGGACCAGCACAGTACCGTCGTTGAGCGTTTATTCAACTTTGCATCTCTGAATTGATTATTGCTGACCCTTTTTGCTACCATATTATAAGCCTTCCCAGCTCCACATACATCTACGTCGTGTGTTTGACTCTCCCTGGTAATCGCTCTATCCAAGCTTTGAGAGTTTTTGACTACAACGGTTGCCGATCACCGCCTGCTGCTGGGTAAAGAACTGGTAAGAATTTGAGATTTGCTTGACGGATTTGTGACACCCACCACCACCACTTGTTCGTAGTCTGTAGGATCATATTCTTGTGTGTTTCTATTGCTGTTAACCATGCCAGGATCACAAGCCGACGAGATTGACTGGGAGAATTTATCGAACAAGGAGCTTCATGATAAGTTTCAGCAAATGATGACTGAACAGGTGCAAGATGTGCTGAACAATTTTGAAGAAGCCATGGAGAAGATCACTGGCTTTGAGAAGACGTTCGAAACAAAGCTCGATAACAAGTTTAATGAATTGCTCGCGCGTCTTCCACCACCACCACCCGCTGCAGCTAACGCACCTCTCCAACAACAACAACAACAACGACTACCTCCACGTCGCGAAGCAGACCTCCGCCGAGCAAGCCGTGTTCCTCTTGCGTTTGGCCAAACTGTTGGTGCTGCTGTTGATACT
>NW_025305163.1:0-786 GCF_018294505.1 Triticum aestivum
TGCGACCTGTGTCAATGTCAACCACAAGTCCTTCCTCAACACAACAGGCCTCCAACTCCAACCCATGACGGAGCACAAAGAGCTCCCTCCCAACTTGAACCTGGCCGCGGTTACCTACGTTATCCTGCAATTCAGGGAAATGTGGATCCTCCCCGAGTTCCTGGCAGAGACATGTTGCCATAAAATGTGTCGGCCATGATGGAGAAAGTAAAGGTGGGGTTAGCGCATAAAGTTGTTTGGGCTCAGCTGATCTGGTACCTAGTTCGAAATGAGATTCTCAAATTGCCAACGAGGGATGATAAAAAATCATACTCCGGGGTGCATCTTCTTACACTCATTTGGGTAAAGGATCAAGATGCCACTAGTAGAAAACAGGGCATATGTTCGGGCCAGATAAGCCCATTAGTCCCGGTTCGGTCACGAATCGGGACCCATGGGCCCATTGGTCCCGGTTCATGAGGCCAGGGGCCTGCCGGGCCTTTTGGGGGCATTGGTCCCGATTCGTCTGACACCTTTGGTCGCAGTTGGTGGAACGAACCGGGACCAATGGGCCTCGATCCTGGCCCACCACCATTGGCCCCGGTTGGTGCTCTGAACCGGGTCCAGTTGGTCTTCAGTACCGGTTCAAGGCACGAACCGGGACCAATGAACCGGCCAGGGGAGAGGGCTTTTGTGTGTAAAACATTAAAAGCAAAAAGAATTTTCATAAAAAAAAATAAAAAAGCAAAAAAGAAACGAAAAGAAATAAGTAGAAACAAAATAATCTTTAATAAAGTAAAATAAACA
>NW_025305164.1:0-786 GCF_018294505.1 Triticum aestivum
TTATACTTTTTGATAATGAACCCGCAGTTCTATTAATCTGGTACCCACAAAAAAAACGGTTCGTTGAAAAAGAAAATGTACGCATCTGCCTCCTCCTCGACCCTGGTATGTGCCCAAGCCTCCCACGCCGCCGCCACCGCATGTCATCCCGCTCGCCGCCACCGCACGTCAGCTCGCTCACTGCCCACGCCCGCCGCAGCCGCACCTCAGCCCGCTCGCCCCCCATGCCGGCGCGGCCGCTCGCCATTCCCCGCCGCAACCCAGCCACCTCTGTCGCTGCTGCTAGCCGATGCGCCACAATATAACTTTTTGCGATGCACTCCTACCTGTAGCCCATCTCAAACCATCGAAACAGTCCAAGGATATTGCAACAGCTGCCGGCTGCGATAAAACCAAGCCACTGTTCGTGCACATCCCACTCTCTCTAATACTACATGGATTTATACAATGGCAGAAGTACTATTCTGATTCTTTAATTTTGGGACGCTCTGTTCATGAGCTTGTGTCCACATAGTGTTTGATTTTATGCATATGAGGGAATGTACTACATTTTTTCTGGTTTCCCTTTGGTGTATGTTTGATTATATATGTTTCGGTTGACAGTTGTTATTGCCTCTGATTTGTCTTCTGGTTACTTCGTTCATGTTTTCAGTTGTAGTGACATCCGGTTCAAAGTTGCTATAGGGGTTGTCTGGGTACGTTTCAGTTTTTAGCAAACGGATTTTAGGAGAAATTATATGAAAACGAGCTTCAGTAAACTTATTGTAAATCTTTGTTTGGATAGAA
>NW_025305165.1:0-786 GCF_018294505.1 Triticum aestivum
ATGATGATATAATGCCAACTTTCAACCTTTTCAGAGTTCATTTGAAATACTTTTCAATTTTAGGATCTTATAGCTCAAAATAATTAGTAAAGGCATGAAAAATAAAAAATGAAGTCAGAAGGGATTGAAAAATGATGATGTGGCTTTGAATGGTGCATTTTGAACACACAAAAAGTCAGGAGTTCAAATAAGGTTTCAAATATGAAATCCCTTTGTAACAGACGAGTTTCCGGATGAAATCCAAATACTTTGAAAGAGATTGTCCGTTTTGTACACGAAGTGCATCCACTTTTTGCCGTAACCCTCTCAACTTTCTTGCACATGCTATGTGGATGAAATGATGATATCATGCCAACTTTCAACCTTTTCAGAGTTCATCTGAAATGCTTTTCAATTTTAGGGTCTTATAGCTCAAAATAATTAGTAAATGCATGAAAAATAAAATTTGAGGTCAGAAAGGATTGAAAAATGATGATGTGGCTTTGAATGGTGCATTTTGAACACACAAAAAGTCAGGAGTTCAAATAAGGTTTAAAAAATGAAATCCCTTTGTAATAGACGAGTTTCCGGATCAAATCCTGATATATTGAAAGAGATTGTCCGTTTTGTACACGAAGTGCATCCAGTTTTTGCCGTAACCCTCTCAACTTTCTTGCACATGCTAAGTCGATGAAATGATGATATAATGCCAACTTTCAACCTTTTCAGAGTTCATTTGAAATGCTTTTCAATTTTAGGGTCTTATAGCTCAAAATAATTAGTAAATGCATGAAAAATAACAAATGA
>NW_025305166.1:0-786 GCF_018294505.1 Triticum aestivum
TGAAATTCCGCCCTTCAAAGTGAACACCGACCCAAGCATTAAGTTAAATGATGAGGATGCTCCATGGATACGGCACAATCGTAAGCAAGCAGGGACACAAGGGAAGAAATGATGTGTAATAATTTATTGTACCAAACTTTGTTGAATGGATCATGTGAATTATATTACCCGTGATGTGTTTGGTGTCCATTTTCGAATGATTCGAGATACCACTGATGATACATGAAATTTGGAGTGATTTAGTCATACTCCTGCCTAGGCGTATAATATGCATACTCGTAGTCTTCATAGCCGCCGCCGTTGTACTGGTAGTCGTCGCCTTCTAAGTTGCCGCCGTCGTCGTCGCTGCTGTCGTCGCTGTCGTCGGGCGGCGCTCGTGGCTCGAACTGAGGGTAGCGCAGGCGGGGGATATCGCCGGCCGTGATGTAGTCCATGACGCTCTGCAGAGTCCGGCCGTACCACCATAGCCGACGGCCGACCTCTGGTATATTATTTTGAATTGAATTAGTTTTATTTTTCTTAATTTTTTGATATATTATTTGTATTTTTAGAATTTTGAATTGAATTAGTTTTATTTTTCTGAATTTTTTGATATAATATTTGTGTTTTTAACATATTGAATTGAATTAGATCTATATTTCTGAATTTTTTGATATATTATTTGTATTTTTAACATATTGAATTGAATTAGTTTTATTTTTCTTAATTTTTTTGATATATTATTTGTATTTTTAAGATTTTGAATTGAATTAGTTTTATTTTTCTGAATTTTTTGATATATTATTT
>NW_025305167.1:0-786 GCF_018294505.1 Triticum aestivum
GTTGTTGAACCCTAAGGTGCGCTTACGTGTCGGTCATCAACACTCTTAGTTTTGGCCGATTCTGGCCCGTTTGGTGGACTATTACTCACTGTTTTGGGGTCCCGGATTGATTTCCACGATTAACGAACCCCGGGGTGCGTTTACGTGTCGGTCATCAACACTCGAAGTTTTTGTCGATTCTGGTCCGTTTCGTGCACTACTACTTACCTTTTTGGGGTCCCAGAGGGGTATCCACGATTGACGATCCCTGGGGTGCGTTGACGTGTCCGTCGTCAACACTCACTGCTTTGGCCAATTCTGACCCGTTTCGTGGACTATTACTCACAGTTTAGGGGCCCCGAAATGATTTCCATAGTTGTTGAACCCCAAGGTGCGCTTACGTGTCGGTCATCAACAATCGCAGTTCCGGCCGATTCTGGCCTGTTTCATGGACTATTGCACACTTTTTGGGGGTCCTGAAGTGATTTCCATGATTGACGAACCCTGGGGTGCGTTTATGTCCCGTTTCGTGGACTATTACTCATTGTTTTGGGGTCCTGAAGTGATTTGCACGATTGACGAACGCCGGGGCGCGTTTATGTGTCGGTCATCAACACTCACAATTTTGGCCGATCCTGGTATGTTTCGTGCACTATTACTCACCGTTTTAGGGTGCGAGAGCGATTTCCACGATTGACGATCCCCGGGGTGCGTTTACGTGTCCGTCGTCAACACTCACTATTTTGGCCAATTCTGAC
The DNA here is from genome assembly GCF_018294505.1 of Triticum aestivum. Lineage (NCBI taxonomy): Eukaryota > Viridiplantae > Streptophyta > Magnoliopsida > Poales > Poaceae > Triticum > Triticum aestivum. The sequence continues at coordinate 738 of NW_025305167.1, forward strand.
CCGTTTCGTGGACTATTACTCATAGTTTTGGGGTCCCGAAACGATTTCC
>NW_025305168.1:0-785 GCF_018294505.1 Triticum aestivum
GTTGTTGTTGCTGTTGTTGTTGTTGTTGTTTTTGTTTTTGTTTTTGTTGTTGTTGTCGTTGTTCTCGTCGTTGTCCTCGTTGTCATTGTTGTCGTTGTTGTTGTTGTTGTTGTTGTTGTACACTTTACCCGCAAGATTCGATCCCTCTCTTTACGTTCTCGCACTTCAGGGTGTTTGAGAACAAGATGACCGAAACATGGTCTTTCGAAGAGTTCCTCTGACCACTGTCCGGTGCTCATCCAATTCTACCGTAGTTCTACATCTGCTAGCACCGTCCCAGCCAGAGTCACAACTAAGGTCAACCAAGCCAGAGCCCATAGTGACTTGCGGTTGCACAGGTAAGCTTCCGGGCATGAAGTATTCTTCCGTCTCTTTGAGTCTGGGTGAAGCTTTCCACAAGATGTCATGGCGCTTCTCCATGCATCCCGGCCAACCACTGGTTTCTCCAGGGTGCCCGTCAACCGTCCTTCACCCAGTAGTGTGTATTGAATTCTTGTCTCGAGTCTTGAAGTCTTGAGGCCTTGAAAATGCAGTCCTTGCAGATGCCATCATGGAGTTGTCGTCATTGACGTAGAGTCCTCCTTCTTCACACCACTCTCGAGCACTCATACCAAACCCCGTCTACTATAGCGTAGCATTAAAATAAATAACGTCCCGGGCTTGGTAACAGGGTGATGGGTTCCTACCTCATGCATACTAATCAACTACAAGAATTCGATATCACTACTGGAGGGATTGTTGCGAAGATGACACTAAATGCAATAAAACATAGGTATGAAAGCATG
>NW_025305169.1:0-785 GCF_018294505.1 Triticum aestivum
CCTCGTGTCTCTCATACGGTCAGACACACGTGTAAACTCTCGCCCCTCTTTTAATCGATCTCACAACCGCACACTCCTCCCCCTATCTAGCTAGTAGTTGGGCCTCTCGCACCACCTCCTAGCTCCATTCTCTCTGTCTATCCGTCTCGCTGGGCCTTATTTGCCTCTAACAAATGGACGTACACCGACCGATCTCTCGCTATACATATAGCTAGCTAGGTCCTTATAACTCGTTTTTACCCACACGTCAATCGATCTACCTCATTAGTTGTGTCTCTCCCTTCCTCCGACAAACAACAATTGATCTACCGATCTAGTTAGGTTTGCTTACCAAACACATGGTTCCCCTTCATCATCCATGGATGCGTCCCGACAGATCTATCACGCACAGGCACACACAGAAACACATCCCCACTCTTATTGATAACATTGCAGTTCCACCCTCAGTTTGTCTAGTAGGCCTCTCCCACCATCTTCGAGAAGCAAGTCCATCACCCATCCAGCACTCTACCCCTCTCCCTCCCTCTCTCTCTCCTCTCTCTCTCTCTCTCTCTTTCTGTCCCATCATATTTCCCGTCCTTCAGTTATGTATGGATGTCGACCGATCTCCCTCAAGACATAGCTGGGTCTCTCCTTCTCAACACATATACGAGTCGTTCTACCTCTATAGTTAGGCCTCTGCCTACCCCTCCCCCCACCCCCCTCCCCCCCCCACACACACACACCGATACATCGAGCGCTCTAGTCATGTCTCCCTGCCACACACAAACTTGACATGTGCCCTC
>NW_025305170.1:0-785 GCF_018294505.1 Triticum aestivum
AAATGTATTGGGGAAATACATACTGCAAAGCTTTTGTGTGAGATATATCATGAAGTTAACACGCATAAAAATTGAAACAGGTTAAATAACTACTCATAAATTCAATGTTTATCTTTTCCCCTTTTGGCTACAATCACAGACTAAACCGCATCCAGGAGGGGGGAAGTTTTTTTTTTTTTTTGAGCATCAGGTGGGAGGAAGTTGGCTGCCAAGGAAGACAATAGAAGAAATCATCCACTGTATTATATCCTAAAGAGAGTAAAAATAAAAAAAATCCTTCAGGGTGCATCCCAAAACTCTTTAATTTTTTATGGTCCAAATTAAATCTTTTTTATTTTTTCAACTTCAAAAAAAAATTAAATTTTTTTTCTTGGGTAGTCCGAATTAACTCTATTGTTTTTGAAAAAACAAATATTATGCATCACGTATCAGGTGTACGCATGCAGTGTATTGTGACCGAATACTGTACAAATACGCATGCAGATTCCCTTGATACGGATTGCTAGTAAATTTTCTTGCTAAACAGTACATTAGGGACATTTAGAAAAAAGTAGTACATCACGCTAATTGGATCCATCCATGGTACTTATCGTGTTAGTATGGGGGTCTTTTTTTTACTGTTTTTCTTGGTGGCTGGCCGTAACGTGTCTATGACACCTTTTTTTTCTTTTGACTTGCACAGGGACACGTTCCTATAACGTAATATCATAGGACTGTTGCGTGAAACGTCTACATTTCTTTTAACCCTAGCTGTATACTCCCTCTGTTCCTAAATATTTGTCTTT